>NC_027754.1:12648376-12648558 GCF_000695525.1 Brassica oleracea var. oleracea
TCGCGATCCTCATCTCATTGGTGGTCCATTCAGCCCTACTTGAGGTTAAGGTAATCCTTAAACCCTGATCAAAGCCATAGGATAATAGATCAAAACCCCAATGAGTAAATCGAAACTCATAATCATAAGTTCGATACCCCAAACCCTAATCGAGATTGATTGTTTGATCAATTAAAATCGAA
>NC_027754.1:12648761-12649338 GCF_000695525.1 Brassica oleracea var. oleracea
GCTTTGAATCGAAATTGATTGTTTGAATGATTGTATGTTTGGATATAGTATGCTAGCCTTGATTAATTAAAACCGTATTGAATTTGATCACATAGAAATCGATTGCTAGGATTGATAATCTCATTCTTGAATTTGGTTGTTTGAATTGATAAAACCGATTGAATGATTTTCAAATTGAAGTCGTATTGATTGTTTGACCGAAACCCTAATGTCTTGAAATTAAAATCGAATACTATCTTGTTTAATTGATTAAAACCGAATGCTTGAATTGAAATAGAAATCGCTAGCTAGGTTAAATGATTTATGCATTCTCATCTTGATAATGATCCGACTAGTATTGATAGTTTTCATACATTCTCGAATGAACCCTAATTCATGCATTGCTCGAGCGGCTTGTTTGCATCATGCATGCATAATAGTACGAACTGATTGCATATAGAATCCGAATGCTAAGATTGAACATGTATGCATCATATACGAATGACCTATTTGCATCATACCTAGAATCCGGATTGCTTGAGCATATTGATTGCATTCGCTTGAACACTTTTAAATCTAAATTATGAAACATATGATT
>NC_027754.1:12649429-12649572 GCF_000695525.1 Brassica oleracea var. oleracea
TGAATGTATCACCGAGGGTAATAATGCAAGTGAGAAAGATATATACAGTGCGATGTTAATTATACGCCATCATCTTATTGAGAGTCTCAAAGATCAGTATTTGACTATTGAGAATCCTCTAGACCTTTGGACAGAGTTGAAAA
>NC_027754.1:12649664-12650114 GCF_000695525.1 Brassica oleracea var. oleracea
ATCGGCCCTGTTTAAAATAGTTTCAAAATTGAAACTGTGTGGTGAGGATATAACGGATAAGGATATGCTTGAGAAAACCTTTTCCACCTTCCACACAAGCAATGTGTTGTTACAAAAACAGTACCGTGAGAAGAGCTTGACAACTTATGCTAATCTGATCTCTTGTCTCTTGCTCGCTGAGCAGAACAATGAACTGTTGATGAGAAACAGTGAATTGAGACCTCATGGAACAAACCCATTGCCTGAGGCACATGCGACCGTAGAGGCTAAGAAAGAGTCGAACCATGTCCAGAGTGATAGCCAACACAACCGTGGTCGTGGAAAATGGCATGGACGTGGTGGTCGAGACCGAAACTCGTTTGGTCTAGGCCAAGGCAACTCATATCGCCGTGGCTCCTATGGAAGCCGTGGACATGGCCGAGGCCGTGGTACATCTTTCAAGCCACAAAA
>NC_027754.1:12650295-12650855 GCF_000695525.1 Brassica oleracea var. oleracea
TTCAGATTGTTTAAAAGAATGAAGTTGAATTCGACATCTATGTTTTTGTGTTTTTTGCTTTATGTTTTCTATGTTTTGATTGCTTTGAACTTATTTTATTAATGAATGAAAGTTTTTATATGAAGTCTCTAAAGTATCATTCCGGGTATAACCAGTCTCATAGAGGGCTACGGCCAGGCTAACATCCTGTTGCCTAAGGGTACGCATCTAGAGATATCTGATGCATTGTATTCACCCAGCTCTAAGAGAAGCCTATTGAGCTTTAAAGACATTCGAATGAATGGCTTTCATATTGAGACTAAGGGCGAAGAAAACAAAGAGTTCCTTCAGATCATAGAGATCGGCCAAGGCTATAAGAAAGTCCTAGAGTCTATACATAAGCTCTCTACTGGCCTTTTACTATGCTAAGGTCGGAATGATAGAGACCATTGACCCGTAAAGAATGACTAAGTCATATATACCAGTTGCTAATGCACCAATCAGAATTGATGTTCAAGAGAGACACAATCAAGTTGCTACAGAGTCTAGACAACGTTTGAAACGTGGTAGACCAATAGGGT
>NC_027754.1:12650876-12651016 GCF_000695525.1 Brassica oleracea var. oleracea
GAAAAAGTAAGAAAGGGGCAGAGAATGAAACCGAGGTTGTTGAAACCCTAGACACGACCGTGACCGTTCCTAAATCCCGGGACTTAACCGCGGCCAATCCCAAAACCCTAATAGCGATCGCGGCCGATCATGAATGCTTA
>NC_027754.1:12651250-12651912 GCF_000695525.1 Brassica oleracea var. oleracea
AGCTATAAACGTGGAGTTAAACTCTTTAAAGAAGATAGATGTCTTTGGACCAATAGTCCGGACACCTTATGATGTTAAACAAGTCGGCCATAAGTGGGTCTTTGTGAGAAACAGAAACGAACATGGTAATGTCGTTAGATATAAAGCACGGCTTGTTGCACAAGGACTCTCACAAAGACCAGGAATAGATTATGAGGAGACATACTCCCCTGGATGCTACTACTTTTAGATTCCTGATAAGTCTGGCTATAAGAGAAAAAATAGACTTGCGGTTAATGGATGTTGTAACTGCATACTTATATGGACCACTGGATAATGAGATTTATATGAAAGTACTAGAGTGTATAGAGTTGAAAAACAAATCGAGTACTCGAGAACAACACTGTATAAAGTTGAATAAATCACTTTATGGATTGAAACAATCAGGCCGAATGTGGTACAATAGGTTAAGTGAGTACCTAGAGAGAGAAGGATACAAGAATGATCCGATCAGCCCTTGTATCTTTATAAAGAAATTCGGCCAGGGCTTTGTAATCATAGCAGTGTATGTTGATGATTTGAATATCCTAGGAACCTCTGCAGAGATTTCCCAAACAGTTGAATATCTTAAAAAAAAATTCGAGATGAAAGATCTAGGAAAAACGAAATTTTGTTTGGGATTA
>NC_027754.1:12651919-12652194 GCF_000695525.1 Brassica oleracea var. oleracea
TACATAAGAGATGGAATCCTTGTGCATCAAATGGCATATACAGAAAAAATACTCAAGAGATTTAACATGGCCGAGTCTCACCCCTTATCTAGCCCCATGATCGTGAGGTCTCTCGGCCTGGACACTAATCCATTCCGTCCTAAGATGGACGATGAAGATGCCCTTGGTCCCGAAGTGCCATATCTCAGTGCCATAGGAGCTTTGATGTATCTGGCTAGTCACACACGACCATATATATGTTTTGCCGTGAATCTATTGTCTAGATTTAGCTCTTG
>NC_027754.1:12652523-12657800 GCF_000695525.1 Brassica oleracea var. oleracea
GGGTTTTCCTGGTAAGGTTTTAATGAGGCAACATCTAAAGCGTATTACAATCCTTGTATGGTTATGGCATCCAAGGGGGAGTGTTATAAATCATATTGTGGATATCCATAACCGGCCCGGTTCATAACCGGCCCAATGCTTTTGAGAGAGAGAGAGTCGACCGTGAGGAGAGAGAGAGAAAGAATCGGTATCTTAATTTTTCTTTATTAGATTATGATTTGTACTTTTTCCATATTTGTATTTTTTTTCTCTAGTCTTTCCATTATTCTATGACGGTGTAATTCTCTATATATAAAGGACTCTTTATGTTTATGAATAAGAGAAAAACATACAGATTATATTTTCTAGTTGACAACAGTTTTGTCAGTTAAAAATATATCAGTTTATGTTACTTAATTATTGGGGAAATTTCACTTTTAGGCTTTCTGTAGTATTACTATTCAACTTTCATATCAATATTTTTATTGTTTAGAACTTGAAATTATAGTTTCTTGGATGAATATTAACAAAAGAAAAACTTGTTGGTGTGTAGACTACACAGTGTAGTTGAATAATGATAAAGCTTTTGTCGTATGTGAAAATTTACATTCTAATCAAGCAAACATCACAGTAGAAAATGGGTTTGAGGTTGACTAGCAAACAAGTTTAACTGTTTATGTGTGAGTTCTGTAGTTTGTATATGTGCTGTATGCTTTGTATATCGTTTACTTGTAGGAGTCTAAGAATGACTGAAGAAAGTGATGCATGTAGAAGAAGCTAAAGAGATGGCTGTTGAAGAAGCTAAGGGGTTGAATCAGGTCGTTGAAGATGCTAAAGTGATGGCTTGCTTTCCTTTTTGTTTTGTTTGTTCGGGTGTCAAGTGACTCCTTTCATAGTACCTCATTTCTGTACTAAATCAGATTGATCTTTTTTTGCAGATGTGTACACAGTTAAAACCCAAACACTTATACTTCTCAGGTCCATAAAGTTATTTTATTTTCATTATTAATTAAAAATTGAAGTTCAGCGATCTTTTTGCTTGTAAAGAAGCTAAGTGGTAGCTATAATACGGCTATGGATGTTGCAGTGGACGTGATCAAAGAAGACACTGAAAGACTCCGTTGTGCATTGCCAAAATGTGAAGTCCTTGAGTTTGTGAATAATGGACAGTTCCTCTTCTTGGTAAGGTGCTCACATCTTCTGCATGTTTGAATCAAATATTGTATATAGTTTACTAATCTACAGCACGATTGATCTACATATGTTAGGAGGATGGGGTAGATCTGGCGACTATTCTTAAGATTGCATATTATTATCGACGTGGGAAGAAACTTGATTACATTTATGATTACACTCTGCCTACTCCTTTTGAGCTCAAAGAGTTTGAACAATCACAAAGGTAAGTGAGTTCAGAGCTTTAACTACAACACAACATCCTGCTTCTGTTACTATAAGAAAAGACTGAAGTATTATTACTTTTCAGTGACTCAGATTGCTAACCGCTGTTGTTCTCGTCTTTCTCTCAACTCTAGTCAACGGTACAATAGAAAGAACACTTGGAGGAATACCTTTAACGGGACCGGTTCTGTCTGTTGGCAATCACATATTCCTTGATCTTGAACTGCGTCCAGCAGCAATTCATTTCTTGAAAAAGAGGAACATTATCTTCTGTGGCCTGGCACATCCTCTGATGTTTGCCAAAAAGATAGGCTCAAAGCTCCCTGATATGCAGATGTTCCTCACAGTTAGGATAATAGGCGCAGTTCCTGTCTCGAATATGAATTTCTACAAGCTGCTTCGTTCAAAGGCTCATGGGGTGTTGTATCCTGAAGATGTCTGTGCAGCTTTGCACAGAAAAGTAGTTAACAGTTTTTGTTTTCTCCATGTATGGCTTTGACACATTTTCTGTAGATCATTTGTAAAGGATAATAAATCATTTACAGGACTTTATAAATATCTGTTAATCATTTATTGACGTTTATAAGGTTTATAAATCATTTTTAAATGATAATAAATAATATATATGTTTGTAAAAGTCTACAAATCATTTCTAAATATTTAAAAATCATTTAAAAATAATTTATAATGGTTTATAAACCATATTTTAAGGGTTTATAAATATTTTATAAAATCTTATAAATCTTTTATAAAATCTTATAAATCTTTTATAAGAGTAATAAAGAAACTTATAAGTTTTTATAAGACAATTTATAGATTATCTATTAGGGTTTATAAATCTTTTATAAAATTTTATAAATCATTTATAAGAGTTTGTAAAGACATTTATAAGATTTTATAAAACAATTTATAGATCCTATATAAGGATTTATAAAACCATTTATTAGGTTCATAAATCTATTTATAATTGGTTATCAAAACAATTTATAAGGCTATCTAAATATCTTATTAAAGTATAATTCATTTATAAGATTTTATAAAATCAGTCTATAAAGATATGTAATAACAAACTTGAACTTAGTTTTCTATAAGGCTTTATCAGGATTATAAATAATTTATAAATGTTTATAAATAATTTCTGAAGATTTATAAATCATTTATAAATTATTTATAAGGGTTTATAATTCATTTATAAGAATATATAAAAATATTTATAAGGTTTTATAAAATCATTTATAAAGATTTGTAAAAATTTCTAAGGGTATTTCGTTTATAAAGTTTTAAAAACATTTTAAAAAAGCTTATAAATCATTTATAAGGATTTGTAGAAAACTTTTGTCTAATTATAAACTAATTTTTATGGGGTTTATAAATCATTTATAAGAATATATAGAAACTTTTTATAAGGGTCTATAAATCATTTATAAGGGTTTATAAAATCATCTATAAGGATTTGTAGAATTTCAAAAGGTAATTCATTTATGAAGTCTTGAAACATTTTATAAAGGCTTATAAATCACATAAGGGTTTGTGAAAACTTTTTCTAAATTATAAACTTGTTTATAAGGGTTAATAAAACATCTATAAGAATATATATATATATATATATATATATATGTAAACTATGGGTCTAAAGGGTGAATATGAAACTAAGGGGAATAATCAATTTCTACTCGTTCATTAAGAATTACACCCAAGGTTTAAAGGCTTTTACACCCAAGTCTGGGGTTCGAATCTCAGGCGACGCAATTTCTACACCAAGAGGTCTGGATTTCAATTTCGGAGAAGGCGAATTATGCAGAAAAATTGGAAAAAATACTTACAAAAGATCTTCAGCATGGTGCAAGGAATACCGTCAGAAATAGATCTTATAGGACGGCTCAGGATGTGCAGTCAGACGTGAATCTTCATAAGGCAAGTAAAATTGACGGCTGTCACATCGTCTATATAATGTTTCTTATAGTTTGTAATAGCATAATAACTAGACAAAAAAAAAAAGAATTACACCATTTCCGAAGAACTTTTGATGTGTCTAATTCCTTGTCACTCCTTAAATTTTAGGTTCCCTATAAAACAAAAACATTTGTTATCAAAATTGATATGGAACAAAAGTAATAAATATTCTTTTTCATTCTTTTTATTTTGTTCCTATTCATTATTGTCTTATTCATTTTTATTTATATTTTAATGATCACCGGTTAGAGTCTATATATAAAGATTCATAAATCATTTATAAAATTATATAAACTGTTTATAAGATTATACAAACTATTTATATGGTTTATAAATTATTTTTAAAGCTCTATAAGTCATTTATAAGGGTTTGTGGATCATTTATATAAACTTATAAATCATTTGTAATGGTTTATAAATCATTTAGAAGGGTCAATGAATCATTTAAGAGTTTGCAAATTATTTATAAAATTTTATAAATCATTTGTAATGACTTGTAAATAATTTATAAGAGTTTATAAATTATTTATAATGTTTATTGGGGTTTTTGCCAAAACTAACCCACAACTTGATTTTAATCCCAAACCTATACCCAAACTTGAATCAAATGCAAAACTAACCTAAAAGCCTAGTGAAATTACAGCTCAACCCCTTGTGACCAAACATAAAAATAGAAGCCATTTTTACGAATATAGCCCCAGTAAATCGTCTGAGTCGTCTGAGATGTTGGAAGTCGTCTGGACGACTGAAGTTTAAGTCGTCTGGTACCAGTTTATTTTAAAAATAATTTATAAATCTTGTAAAAAAATATTTTGATGCGTGAAAAATAAAAATCAAGTAATTATAAACAGTTTTAAGTGATATAAATTAAGATATGATAAAATTGATTTGTTTTGAAGATAGATGAGTGGAAGTAGTGAATCATGAAATACTTTGGTTTAGGAGTTTGGCAAACATATGTTGTAGTATTGTATGTATTGTTAGGGTTAGATTTTAGAAAACTAAAATGTTTTTTTCAAAAATTAGTTTTCACCTATAGTAAACACTTTTCAAGTTTGATTTGATTTTATGAAGTCTTTAATTAGATAATTAAGTTTAGGGGTTATGTTTAGGGTGTGGACGACTTATATTTCAGTCGTCTGGTGAAGAAATTAAAACAGACGACAAGTCGTCCAGAAGAGTTTAATTATTTTAGCGGGAAATTAAATATTTTTAGCGGAAAACTAAAATAGAAGACTTTCCAGACGACTTACAAGTAAGTCGTCTGGTTTAAATTATTTAAGCGGAAAAATAATTTTTTTTAATAATTTTAGTCGGGAATTTTTGGACGACTTACATGTAAGTCATCTGTTTTAATTTCTTCACCAGACGACTGAAATGTAAGTCGTCCGAGTAAATTATTCAACAGACGACTGAAATATAAGTCGTCCACACCCTAAACATAACCCCTAAACTTAATTATCTAATTAAAGACTTCATAAAATCAAATCAAACTTGAAAAGTGATTACTATACACATACATAAACACATATAGGTGAAAACTAATTTTTGAAAAAAACATTTTAGTTTTCCAAAATCTAACCCTAACAATACATACAATACTACAACATATGTTTGCCAAACTCCTAAACCAAAGTATTTCATGATTCACTACTTCCACTCATCTATCTTCAAAACAAATCAATTTTATCATATCTTAATTTATATCACTCAAAACTGTTTATAATTACTTGATTTTTATTTTTCACGCATCAAAATATTTTTTTACAAGATTTATAAATTATTTTTAAAATAAACCGGTACCAGACGACTTACACTTCAGTCGTCCAGACGACTTCCAACATCTCAGACGACTCAGACGATTTACAAGGGCTATATTCGTAAAAATGGCTTCTGTTTTTTTGTTTGGTCACAAGGGGCTGAGATGTAATTTCACTAGGCTTTTAG
>NC_027754.1:12658142-12670493 GCF_000695525.1 Brassica oleracea var. oleracea
TGTTTGGTTTCAAAAAAATTTCCAAATAACCTAGACGACTTACATTTCAGTCGTCATAGGTTAGTTTTGCATTTGACTGGATAATTTTAGAAGTTTGACTTCCCCAGACGACTTACATTTCAGTCGTCTGTCGAAAATTAAAATAATAATATTTTTTTAAAAGTAGACGACTTACAGTTAAGTCGTCTACTTTTAAAAAAATATTATTATTTTAATTTTTGCCAGACGACTGAAATGTAAGTCGTCTGGGGAAGTCAAACTTCTGAAATTATCCAGTCAAATGCAAAACTAACCTATGACGACTGAAATGTAAGTCGTCTAGGTTCTTTGGAATTTTTTTTGAAACCAAACAAAAACAGACGACTTAACTTTCAGTCGTCTCAGGTTACAGATTTCAAAATCAATTGCAAAAATAACCTTTACGCTGACCAGACGACTTCCAGGTAAGTCCTCTACAGACATACGACTTCCAGGTAAGTTGTCTACAGCCAGACGACTTTCCAAGTAAGTTGTCTGACGAACAGATCTGGAAAAAAACTCGATGTCATACCTTAAATTGGTGAGATAAGTTCCTTAGCATACATAAGGCTTCTCCAAGCACACAAAATCACAAACGAAAGTAACCCACCCAGAATCGTTAGCTTCTATGACTCTATGATCCATAAAAAATTTAGAATCAAAATCTTGGGTTTTTTTAGCTCATTGTGGAGAGAAAGTGAGAGATATGTTGTGTTTAGTTCACAAGAA
This sequence comes from Brassica oleracea var. oleracea, assembly GCF_000695525.1. Classification (NCBI taxonomy): domain Eukaryota; kingdom Viridiplantae; phylum Streptophyta; class Magnoliopsida; order Brassicales; family Brassicaceae; genus Brassica; species Brassica oleracea. Next base: position 12,658,890 of record NC_027754.1, read on the forward strand.
TGGAAAAAGAAGAAGGGTAAATCGATTTTGGGAGCATTAAGAGCTTCAAATTGGTTGTTCATGGTGGTTGTGGTATTGATGACAATGGCAATCTTGTAATTACTTGAAGATGATGAGGGTGAGAGAGTAAAAATGTCATTTTCGAAAAAAAAAAAGAAAAAAAAAATTGATGGCATTTTCGTAAATTATATGAACTTGTGGGGTGAATAGGGCAAAACCAATTTTCAAAAAAAAAAAGAGGTTAGTTTTGTGTTTGACTTTAAGTTATAGGTCAATTCTGCAAAAAGCCCATGTTTATTTATCATTTATAAGGGGGTTTTATATCATTCATAAGAATTTATATAACTTTTTTTGAATAAATGTTAAATTAATTCAAAAACCAAAATATTTCTTTTTACAACGTGATATTCTCTATCAAACAATCAAATCAAATCTAAAGATTTTTGTCACCGAAAATGTTAAACTTGACGAGTTGCAATCCACAACCTGAGGCGCCTTCATACTTCACCTGCCCTTGCTCACGAAGAGTAGTTAGCTTGTTCCGAATTGTCTTGTCAACAAGAAGAGCTAATTGAGTCCATGGCATTGCTTTCTCCCCATACCTCCTGTTATTTCGTTCCGGCCAAAGATGATATATAGTCGCTTGGAAGGTATAACCAAGCAAGAAAAGTTGCAGACTATTATACTCCCTGAGATGCAGAAGCAGGAGAATCTAATCATGTACCATTGTGTAGTTACTGCCCAAGAACACAGACATTAGTGAATGCCATAAACTTGAAGAGTACCCACATTCAAAGAACAAGTGATTGCCTGTTTCCTGAGGATGACCACACAGAACACAATCCACTCTCTGTCCTGTTTGCCAAATTTCAATGCGATCACCAGTGGAAAGTCTATTCTTCATTGATAGCCAAGTGAGAAAAGTATATTTTGGTGTTCTATGTGAAAACCATATATCCTTCGCCCACTCTAGCTGCTCATTCTCTTGCCTCAGCATATTGTATGTTTCTTTTGTAATAAACGTGTTTTTGAATTTGTCTCCTTTGAATCTCCAAAGTGAAACATCCACCGCTTCACGACGTCTACTTCAAACCCCCGAACGTTCAAGAGTTGTAGAGGCATGAGTTTCATGTGATTACCAAAAAATTGACCTTGTCAGTAAAAATTGACATTTCGTACTTCTTGATCATTTCCGCCAAACATTCCACTTCAGAACCTAAGATGGATAAAAAAAAAATGCCCAGATGATAAAGGAATGAACTTTACAGTTTACAAACACTAACTAGAGTCCGAAACTTAACCCGTTCATCTATTAACTTATTAAAAACTACATCTTTGATCTCATCAACAACGTATAAACACTAAAGGTTTAAACTTTACTGGCAATATCAATGGCAGAAGCATGATACTTGCAACAGTCGTATCTTCCTTTAGCTGTTAGAGCACCAATGGCCAACTCGAATCTGGAGCCGCGACGATATTCACCGATGATACTTGCTTTGGTCGTCCTTCGCCGGAGCTCTTCGTTCTTCGCCGGAGCTCTTCGTTCTTCATTGGAGCTCTTCCTCCTTCTCTATAACTTCTCCGTGTTAGCCTCTGAGATTGATTTCATGCTGGAGAGAGATTAATTCATATTTAGGTTTCAAGGGTAATAAGGTATTTTGACCATTAAAAATTAAAGGTAAACTTGATTAAGTTTTGAGGAAGGTACTATTGAAAAAGGGAACCAACAAAGTGGTAGTTCAGTCAATTCCCCTTGATTATTTTACCTAATCATCTAAGAAAATAGATGGATATATAAAAAAAATATAAAAAAAATTCTATTACTGTGAAAATATATATATTTGTACTGTATAAAATTATATTTTAAAAAAAAAATATTTCTTTTTTTCTAATATCAAGATCATATGTGTGAATCTCCTTTTATGAAATATATACAAATATTTTTTCATCTAAAGAATATATATATATATAAGGAAATTATTTTATTACTTCAAAATATATATTTTTTGTTATTTAAAAAAAAATCTTTTAAATGAAATATTACTATTTTGTGAACTTTTCTTTTTTTATGAAATCACTAGATTTGGGCTCATGCGTTGCAACGAGCTTTATTTGATATTTTAATTTAATAAAAAATATTAAAAAATCATTTTATTATTTTTTAAAAATTGTTTTGCATATGTTATATGAAATTTATTTTATAGTTAAGAACTCGTTTTAACAGAAAAGTTTCAGTTAATATTTGTTAGAGGTAGAAAAAACATCCAAACGTAAAAATTTAAACCGGATCTAACCCAAAATAATAATTATAATGAAATAAAAAAGAATTTAGAAGTTAAATAAAGCCAAGAAGAAATGACAACATTATACACTTTCTTTGTACTAATTTAATGTTTTATTAAACTTATCTAATGTTAAATAATTTTCTTGATTCATTATTTATTAACGATATATTTTCATAATAAAATTTTAATTAAAATGAATTATAAACTACTACATATCAAACATGTGTTTGATTTTCGTATAACCAAACACATAAATACCAAGGGAAAGTTACACGTTTACCACTTTCATGCTAGCACTTTTTATTTTTACCTAACCACTAAAGGGACATTTTCAAAAATATATTTTTCATTAAGTGACAAAAGACTTTTATGTTTTTTTTTTTATATATATAATAAATAAATATTTAAATAAATAAAAATCTAAGAAAATAAAAAATAATTTTTTTAATTTTTTTTCGAATTATACTATTTCGAAATTCAAACCTTAAACCCTAAAACTCAACTCTAAACCCTAAACCATCAATCCTAAACCCTATTTTTTTTTTGAAATAACCCTGAAACATCAACTCTAAACCCTAAACCTTCAACTTTAAACCCTAAAACATCAACTCTAGGGTTTTAGGGTTTAGGATTTAGGGTTTCGGGTTTAGGGTTAAGAGTTGAAGGTTTAGGGTTTAGAGTTGATGTTTATCATCAACTATAAACCCTAAACTATGAAACATCAACTCTAAACTCTAAACCCCGAAACATCAACTATAAACTCTAAACGCTAAACCCTAAACTTTCAAATCTAAACCCTAAAACATCAACTCTAAACCCTAAACCTTCAACTCTAAACCTAAACTCTAAACCCTAAATCTTAAACCCTAAACCCTAAAACCCTAGAGTTGGTGTTTTAGAATTTAGATTTGAAGGTTTAGGGTTTTAGAGTTTAGGGTTTACGTTTAGGGTTTAGAGTTGATGTTTTAGAGTTTAGATTTAAAAGTTTAGGGTTCAAATTTCAGAAAAATATAGGGTTTAGGGTTTAGGGTTTACGTTTAGGGTTTAGAGTTGATGTTTTAGGGTTTAGATTTGAAAGTTTAGGGTTTAGCGTTTAGAGTTTATAGTTGATGTTTCGGGGTTTAGAGTTTAGAGTTGATGTTTCATAGTTTAGGGTTTATAGTTGATGATTTAGAGGTTAGAGTTGATGTTGTAAGTTTAGATTAGTTAACCTTATGTTTTTTTTGTCAGAGTTAATTAAAAGGTTATAAATGTCTTTTACCATTCATTAAAGATGGTGGTAAAAGTGGTTAGTGTAAACATGAAAAATGCTAATTTGAAAATGGTATTTTAGGCAATTCAAATACCAAGCACGACAACATCCTAAGTTTTGATTTTTGATAATTTAATAGCTTTAGAATCGTACTTGTCATCAAATATATTTTTTTTAAATACTATCAAGTAGGTATGTTTACTTTCGCTAGGATTTACAATTAAAAAGAAAAAGAAAAACTATCAAATAATTTTTTATATTATTGTTTAGGATTATAGAAAAAGAAAAGTATTATCGTATAAACTTTTACAATTATCTTATGTTTAGAATTTCAGAAAAATCTTATTGCTATCAAACAATTATTTCTAGATACTATTAAATAACTTTAAATTATGATTTTTACGGTTCATATCAATACTATTTTTACTCTTCATTTTTAATTAAATAATTTTTAGTATCATGTTGATCATCAAATTTTCTATACTATCAAATAACTTCTTACATTCTCTTTTGGTTAGGAATTAAAAAATATGATACAAATCTCTTTTGTTAGAATTTTTTTTTAAAGGAAATGAACTATCAAATAATTTTTTACAGTTTTAGGGTGTAAGAAAAGAAAATTAAAATTACATAATCTTTTATAATTATTTTTTTTCTAGGATTTAGAAAATAAAAATACTATCAAATAATTATTTCCAACAAATATTAACTATTTTTTAAAGTTGCCATTTTCAAAATTCGTTTTCTCAATATCACTAATATTTTTAATTAAATATTTTCAGTATCATATTTATCATTAAATTTTAAAAGTAAAAATTACTTTTACAATTCTATTTGGTCAGGATTTAGAAGGAAAAAAAAAATCTTATTTGGTTAAGATTAAAAGAGGAAAAATTTATTTTTCAAATTTATTTTATTTAGGATTTTAGGAAAAAAAATTATTTTCACATAATGATAGAATTTTATTAATACATGCACAATATTTTTTTTTGTACAAATGTCACAATCATATCTGGTAAAATATTTGAAGTTATTTTTGGTTTATAATTTTTAACACAAAATTATCTATTAAAAAGAAAAGTTAGTTATTTATAAGAAATAAGTTACTTTAAATTTTATTAAAAAGAAAAATTCCAACTATAATTTGTTCTTGTTTTTTAAGATTTTTATACAACTAATATATTTTCAATAAAAAATTATGTTTAGTTAATTATATATTGTGCTTTATACATACAAACATATATTCCTGATATTTACACATATTTATGTACGACAAAAACATTATAATTAAAAAAAAATTTGTGTTAGCATCATAAGATGTAATAAGGATGATAAAAAGAATTGAGTTGTTTAAAGAAATTAAAAGAAAATACTCAGATAATATTTTTACTGTCAATACTATTTTTTGTGAAAATAATACGAGGAACCTTAAACCTAAATATAGATGTGAAAATAATATTTATTTTGGTTTATATTTTTGTAACATACATTTATCTGTTAAAAACGAAAGTTAGTTATTTATATGAAAATAATAAGAGTACTTTTACATTTTTTTTCTTTCTTAGGTATTAAAAAGGAATATCACTTATTTGATAGTTAGTTTTTCTATTTGATTTTTATTAAATAATTTATTGTACATGTAGGATTTTATAATTCATTTTTTATTTAAATTTTTTTAAAAAAAATTAATATTTTCTCTTATAATATTTTTCTTGGGAAAATTACATGTTTACCATTTTCATAATACCACTTTTCATTTTTACCACTACTAAAGCGATATTTTCAAAAATACATTGGCAAAAGACTCTTATGCTCTTGTTCTTTATATATATAATAAATAAATATTTAAATAAATAAAAATCTAAAAAAAGAAAAAATAGATTTTTTTTTATTTTGTTTCAAATTATACTATTTCGAAATTCAAACCCTAGACCCAAAAACTCAACTCTAAACCCTAAACGATTAAACCTAACTCTATTTTTTTTTTTAAATACGAACCCTAAACCCTAAACCATCAATCCTAAACCCTATTTTTTTTAAATACGAATCCTAAACCCTGAAACATCAACTCTACACCCTAAACTCCGAAACATCAACTCTAAACCCTAAAACATAAACTCTAAACCCTAAAACATAAACTCTAAACCCTAAACCCTACACTTCAAATCTAAACCCTAAACCAGCAACATTAAATCCTAAACTATCAACACTAAACCCTAAACCTTAAACCCTAAAAAAATTAACCCTAAACCCTAAAACATCAACTCTAAATCTTAAACCCCAAACTTTCAACTCTAAACCCTAAACTCTAAATCCTAAATCCTAAACCCTAAACCCTAAACCCTAAAACCCTAGAGTTGATGTTTTAGGGTTTAGATTTGAAAGTTTAGGGTTTTAGGGTTTAGGGTTTACGTCTATGGTTTAGAGTTGATGTTTTAGGGTTTATATTTAAAGGTGTAGGGTTTTAGGGTTTAGGGTTTAGGGTTTAGAGTTGATGTTTCAGGGTTTAGGGTTTAGAGTTGATGATTTAGGGTTTAAAGTTGATGTTTTAAGTTTAGATTTAGGATGTTTAAGTTTAGATTTAAGGTTTACGTTTAGGGTTTAGAGTTGATGTTTTAGGGTTTAGATTTGAAAGTTTAGGGTTTTAGGGTTTAGGGTTTACGTCTATGGTTTAGAGTTGATGTTTTAGGGTTTAGATTTGAAGATTTATGGTTTAGGGTTTAGAGTTGATGTTTCGGGGTTTAGGATTTAGAGTTGATGTTTCATGGTTTAGGGTTTAGAGTTGATGATTTAGGGTTTAGATTAGTTAACCATTTGTTCTTTTTTGTCAAAGTTAATCAAAAGGTTATAAATGTCTTTTACCCTTCATTAAAGATGAGGGTAAAAGTGGTTAGTGTAAACATGAAAAGTGGTACTTTGAAAATGATATTTTTGGCAATTTTCCATCTTTCTTTAGTATCTTTAAAGATGAAAAATATACAAAATATTTTTTCTTAAATACTTTCAAATAGCTTTTTACAATTATTCTTTGTTTATAGAATTTTCAAAAATTAAATTTACTATCAAATATTTTTAAAATATTATAAAAAGAATCTTACAAATATAATTGTAAAAGACTATGTAATAGTAATTTTTCTTTTCTTAACTCCTAAAAAGAATAATAAACTATATTTTTGTAATAATTTTTCTTTTCTAGTGTCCAAAAAAATGTAATAATATTTCTTTTTCTAAATCTTTTTATATCCTAATAAAAGAGAATTGTAACATATTTTTGACACATGTCACAATCTTAATAAATTAACTGACACATATCGCGATCATGTTAATTAGCAACTTTAAAAAACCAAACTTTATATAATAAGATATATTATATATACATATATTTTCGCTTTCAGTTTTTTTTTACTTTATAAATATTTCCTTTTTATTTTATATTGTTATTTGGAAACTTTTAAAAAAGAAATAATAGTATTTAAATATATATTTTTTTAATTTATTAAGGATATCATGGTAATCAACCAAAATAAGAGTTAATGTGAGTATGACACCTAGAAAGGTGATTTCTCAAATAATATTATAGAGATTCTAGTAAATTATTAAGGCATCGCAAAATAATATATTCTTATTTTCTAATTCTATATGGTATAAGAACATTCAATTTTCAGAGATTTAAACTAAAGCTTCAGCGTTATAAATTCTAAGTTTTGAAAATGCTAAATATAGGTGGAGTTGACGATGGTAAAGAAGGTGGCGACGATGATCCAGAAAAGGACGTCAAAGTAGACATTAAGTTCTCCCACGTGATTTAGTGTCTACTTTTTTTTTGTCACAAGATTTAGTGTCTACTTCATAATACTAATATTGGCTTTTTTTAGTACGCTAAGGTTAAGTCAAAAAGATCTCAGTAAAATATTATGTTTTGGTTGGGTAGTGCAAAAGAATAATTGGATCAAGTTGCTATAATCTTTGTTGTTAGTTTCTTCTTTGTTGCTTTTTCTATATTATCTTTTACTATTTGTTTGATTTTCGTTGATGAATTATGAAGTTTTATCTAAACGTTCTTTAAGATTGGAAAATTTTACTGTCCAGATCACCTTTTCCTAAGTGAACATGGAGAGTTTATTTTTGGTCCTAAGCGAATACTGTAAATGATATATGCTTATTTTTTTGTGTGTGTTTCTTTCAATAGATTTGGGAAGATAAATTTTTTGGTTTGAACCATTTAGAAAAGGTAATTAAAAATCTAGAAGTGGATGGTGGCGAGGTTCTTACCGGCTTCAATTGTTGATGATTCTTCATGGTAATGGAATTCTTGTTACATGGCTACTACAAATGCAGTATAAAATTCTAATTAATCGACTGTTTAATATTATTAATGGAGCAATATAAATAGTTTTCTTGCCTCGGTGGCTCCTATTGGAGCAATAAAAAAGAATGGTAACCGTTATCAATTCAGTTTGAAGCTTGGTGTTTTGGACTACTATAAAGATTATCTCTCTTGAGGTTAACTATCCGAGAAGCAAATATGAAATTTTTATATGAAAAATTATAGTCATCTATACGCAAAATAGAGGTGTTATTTACTTTGGATCAATATTACTGGTGTATTCATTTTCTAATTTTGTTTTTTTTTTCTAGTTTTCATTATGTAGAATTCTTTGCCTAAAGCTTAATACAATCCAACGTTTAAAAACAAATTAAATACTTTATTATTCTAGAAGTAACCCAATATGAAAACATAATTATATATATATATATATATATATATATATATGATTAACGTGGGATATATTGGCCTATGGTAGGATTCATATTAATTTTTAAGGAAAGATGCAATACACTAATAAACTTTTTTCCGGATATGCAAATAGACGGAGAATAGGAGTCCATATCTGATTATGTAGTTTATTACCGGATATGCAAATAGACGGAGAATAGGAGTCCATATCTGATTATGTAGTTTATTACCGGATATGCAAATAGACGGAGAATAGGAGTCCATATCTGATTATGTAGTTTATTACCGGATATGCAAATAGACGGAGAATAGGAGTCCATATCTGATTATGTAACCATGAACAATGTGATTTAGTTTCGAACAACAAATGGATGAGATCTGAAATGTGTTGGTGTCTCGAGCCTCTTTCCTTACCACTTACCACTCACCACACTGTCCTGGATGTATGCATATATTTTTATTATTTATATAGGAGTTCTACCTTGAAATATAGGATGATCCTATATTACTATATGACATGAAAGATCCATCCATTTGCCAATTATTTGTATTTATCTAAAAGATATATACTGCATAGTGTATAAATACTAAACCAAAAATATGTATGTGCATTGTAATATGGGAAGTTACTTGTACAACTTTTTTTTTTTTACTTGTACAACTTATTTATATTCCTTTTTGCTATATCGATGAACCATCTATTGTTTCTCTGTTTTGTTTTGGTATTTATTGTCAGTCATGATCATGATGATGTACCACGTCTTGTCGGACACAGGAAACATGTGGATCAGAAGCTCCCTGCAAAACCAAAAGGACCTCATAGTCCATTGCAATTCAGTGCACAAAGCATCCCACAAGGTCCTACAACTTGCTTTATAAACTCCAAAACAATCATATATGGTGTCATGTATGGCAAGGACATGGCTTCAAGCATCACCAAGTGTAATGGCAACCATTGGGAAAGTAGAGAAGACGGAATCTATCATCAGTGGGCGTCGATGTACGCTTGGGATGCTGCTATATCAAAAGCTTCTTCGTTTGGAGCGAGTTGTATCTCTGTAGGCTACTGTTGGCTTTTTCCTTCTTTTTTTTTCACAAAATGGTCGCTGGCCGCAGCAGTAGCGTCAAAAAAATCACAATGACAAAGGCCAATTGAACAGGTTTTGAAAACTAAATCTGACGCCAACAAATTGACGGAGACACAATTAGTGGAGGTAGCTATCGCTGGTACCTTTCAATGTCAGATTTATTATTTATTTTTGCTGCAGCGACTGGAAAAACAAATTGGTATTGTCCCGCGGTGTATTTGCCATGGAAATAGGTGTAATTTTTGAACGCTGAAGCTGGTTTGCAAAAAGAACAGGGCGAACATGTTTTTCATTCATATCTTAACATGTAGAGTATGAATGGTGACCAGGGAACGGTTAGGAATAATGCATTCCCTAATGTTCCTAAAAAAAATCACCATTCATAAGGAATAATAATTCCCTCTCATTCCTTTTCATTCCTTTTTTTGTAGAGAATTTAAGAACAAAATTATTCCTTGTTAAATTTGATAAGGAACAACCATTCCTTTTCATTCCTGATATTTTGTTCCCGTACATTCCTTTTTTATTCGTTCCTCTTAATTCCCGAATGGTCACCAGTCAGACTCGTAATGTGCATTCCTTATAGGAAATTCAAGAACAAAGCAATATAAAGATAGACACAACCTTAGACAAGTTTGATAAAATGTCAAAATTGGTTTCAAAGGTGCCATCCGCGAATAACCACATGAATAAATTACTGCATCCTTTGAATCTTTCAGACATGAAAATAGTCACATTATGTCATGACGTTGGCTTCTCCAAGACCTCGGGTCTCATTAGAATGAGTCTCGTTGTATCTTGTGGTCCCAAACAAACCATTACACAAGATAACAAGCAGTTAGAAAAGCGACGATATTCATTCGCTTTAGAGCCAATAAAAGAGTACTTCTCATGAAGAGGAGTTTTGGTGGAAGGGTTCACTCCAAAGAGAGGGAAGGGGGAAGATGGTCTCTCATTGTCCCGGCACTAGAAAGTTTGGTTAGCCTTTTGTATTAAGGGTACAAGACTGCAATCTTCAAGCAATGATTGACTCCGAGCTAAACAAACTTTTTTCTTGGACAAATTACGTGGAGTTTTTATAATTAAGAACCTAAAACAGTTGGGTTATGTTGTTTTCAGATGGTCATCTAGTTTGAATTCAATCGGATACGCAAATTATAAAAATCTTTTGATCAGATTACTCTTTTTTACAGCACAACGATTAAAACAATTCAAACTTGAAAATTGGTAATTTCGTATCTATGTGAACAAGATACTACAGTTGTATTCTTATATTTTGTGCAAGCCTGTTTGTTTTACTGTTGTTTGCTGGGAATATGTGAGATTACAAAAACTTCAAAGATCAACTGGGTTAATCTTGAATGCATCAAGATTACAATTTCATTGAATGCATTCTTTGAGAAAAACAATTTCCAATGTTTTTAAATCCAACCCGAATATTGAACCAGTCAATTTTTCGGGTCACCGAATATCAAACCAGTCAATTTTTTGGGTCACCGAATATCGAGTCGATTGCGGACACACCATAGTTAAAAAATAAATTAATTTTATCAAATAATTATACATTAGCTATTAAAATATACAAGATATATTTCACGTTTTAAAAATAATATATAGAAAATATTTAAATTTTATTTTTCATTTCACATACAAAATCTCAAAAAACTATTTAACTTCTTTTCATTTTCTTGTAACAGATTAGGAGTTATGACGAAAAATAAAAAGTAAGAAAAATGATTGTTGACTACATGAATTATTGGCTATCACATGACTAACCCTGTAAATTTAACTAATGTACTAGATATTGACCCGCCCTCAGAGGGCGGATATACTTTTTGTTTTTTTTTTTAATTTTTTGCCTAATATAATTTATGTCTGTGTTTGTATAATTATATTTTTGTATGATATGAATTTAATAGAATAGATATAATTTTCTCTACTTTAAATAAATAATTTATCAAGTTTCATAATTATGTATTTGTGTCGTACACATTTGCAATTTGTAATATTTTTTTGTACTTTCATATATGATAACATTTTTAATTTCCCACATTTTATTTCTAAACTTAAGTAGGTGTTTTAACAGAATAGTTATAACAGATGACCCTAAAAATTGTTTGATAATAATATAGATTAGTAATATCTAATTAAGATCAATTAGGCAAAATAATTTTAAAACAATAGGAATTTTAAAAAGCCATACAAATACACAATGCAAAACAATGTATCAAATTTGAG
>NC_027754.1:12671151-12676544 GCF_000695525.1 Brassica oleracea var. oleracea
TTTGCAGAAGCGGAAGTTGCATATAAATAGAGGTTTCCTACTATTAAAGAGTGGTGGTTATTTTCGAAAAAGAAAATGATGTGGTGGGTAGTTATGAAAATTAAAAAGGCATAGTAGTTATCACATTAAAAAGGTATGTATCGTTAAAAATAGTTGTTGGATCCAATTTTTATGAATGGGTCAAACAGGTGTTTTAATAGAATAGATACTTAATGATACTATGTAATTAACATCACTAATTTAATTTTTATTCATCCAAAAATATACGTGGATATCAGAAACTGTTTAGTTAACTTGATCTGGTTGAAAAGGATGCTTTTAGTAATGATGAATTCTCGGGTTCAAGTCCATCATACTCCCTTTTGAGTTTTATTTTTTTCTTGTATCGTTAATGGCAAATTTGTAATTACATTAATTCTTCTTAGGGTTTTTCGTTTCTTCTGCCGATTTTCATGGCCGCTGAGCACAATTCTAACATGATTTATCATTCTTTTTGCAGTTTTCTCATCATTTGTGCATCAAAATGTTAGCTTTGTTACCTCACATCCGATTTCAAGCTTTAAACACACTAAAACGTGAACTTTTTTGATGAATTCGGTTTTTATGAAATCTCCAAGGTTATTTAACACCGAGCGTTCCAACGCTGTATAATCGGTCGAATTAACCACAATGATGGCTTATCAGAAATGAAAACTATTACAGACCAAAGCTATAAAGACAAATTGTCTAGCAAGTTTTGTATTTTAGTCCAGAGTCATAGAGAAGAACGATGGAAACTTTTGAAGCTTAAATGAAGTCCAAAAAAGAGAATCAAGAGAGATATTGAAGATAAAAGGCAACGGAAGTTGTGAATACAACAATAGATCACTTTTTTGTTATTTGATTTGTTTAAAAAAAAATGACAAGGCTGTAAATATATGTGTTTCTTAGAAATTGCAGAGACTTTTACAACACTTTTGCATATGATCAAAAAAGTAGGTGGTCCTCTTTCAAATTAAAACTTAGCGTGATCCATATCTCTAATCGATAACTTAACTCACGATCCATTTTCCCAATTTTCTCCACTTGCAAATCTTCAATTAAGTATATTTGAACTCTTTGTGCTTGCTAATAACATAATAAATATCATCCCTTGTTGAAAAAAAATATCTTCGTTGGTAATATGCTAAATAGTGGTAATATAACTAGGAGATCGTAAGATTTCCGTGTGGACCAACGGGCCAATGGGCCCATAAAGATCTTCGGAGGAGGTACTAAACAGCGTGTAGTTTACAGGAATTTATTTGGAACTACACGTTGTTTGTATCTTCAAAACCCTAGTTCCTAATTTTGTTTTCTGTATAAAACCACCAGAAACTTGCATTAAAAAAATCATTAGAAATTTTCTTAGGGCTTTCGATCTCTGCCGATCTAGTTTTCTGCTTTTCTTGGTTTATTGTTTTGGCTGTTCTTGGACGGTGACGATTGATATTAAGGTCTCGTTCGTCGTAACATCGGCTGTAAAACGCTAATTTGCCGACCATTCTGTTATATCACCACCCATATTCTGAGTCCATACTTCAGTCTTTTTTTCAATTTCTTATTTTTTACTGGCCGATGATTTAAATAATTTTGACAAGCATATGTCTGAATCAAACCTTGTTGATAAATTCTAATCTTCTCTATGAGGCCAATCTTTGATTAATTCCAAATTCGATTTTTGATTTGCTTTGTGTTTTTCTTAAATTTTATGTTCAATTAGAGGGATAAAAAGAGTTTGGAAAGGGTCAAGTGAGGATTGATTTCGCATAGTTCAGATGATAAAAAGTCTTACATGATTACAGTTATCTTTCGCTCCTATCTGATGACCTTTTCCAAAATTTTACATTTATGATCTAATTTGATTATTTTATATTTTATTCTTTTTATGTTTTGTGTCCTTTGATTTTGTTCCATAGAGTTTTTGTATCAATCTGTAAACATTGTAGGTATGATTTTCCATTATAGATCTTAAGTAGTTATTTATCGTCATGATATTTGGTAGACCTTAGAGAGCCAAATTTTTTCCATTGTCTTGTTATTTTGATTGACGGTAATATTCTGCTTTCTATCTCTGTTGGTTGATTCCTGTTTTAATCGCATGTTTGCAGGTTATATTTTGATTGTCCGGTGTTTACATTTAAAAGATTAAAGTTAATAGTATTTTGATGAGGCATCAAGGTCGTGTAGAAGTTAGCACTGCGATGTCCCAGTGGTCTTTATTCTCTAGAAACGAAGTCTCTTTGCTAATTTAAAATTAGGTTAAATGTTTGGTGTGTAAGTATTGAATTGTCTTATTGGATTATCTTTGCTAATAGACTTTTAATCAAAAATAATTTTGTGTAGTGTTGCTTTTGTCACGAATTATAAAAGCTAAATATGAAAAAACTAATGTGAATTTTGATCTTGAAATGGACGAGTTAATGACCCAGAAGCAAATTCTCATGATCTATGTATCTACTCTCTCGTTGAGATCTAATTCAAATCTGAATATACTCAACCTGATTATGCTGAGTTATACTCAACAAATACATTTTATTAGTGCCGTTCTTTATATTTAAGCAAAAGAGGCATTGGCTACATTTTCCATGGAGGCATTGGCTACATGTCCCATGGAACATTTAAAATTCCAAGCGCCCCTTAATTTTCAGTTAAGGTTACATTTCTTTTTTGGCTTTTGGCTAAAATAAATGAAAATCTAAAATTTCAGACTTAAAAAGAAGTCTGGAATCTCAACAAAAAAGAAAATTTAAAAAGAATCTCATTCAAATAAAATATTGGGCAAATTTCCAAAATAGCAATTTTCTAAGTTTATATCACAAAAATAGCACTCAAAAACTAAAATGACCAAAATAGCATCTTTCTAAGTTTATCTTTTGAAAATTTTAATTTTTTTATTTTTCAAAATTTGAAATCTTATCCCCAAAACTTCATTTCTCAACTCTAAACCCTAAAATCTAAACCCTAAACCTTAAACCCTAAATTCTAAATCTCATATTTAACTCTAAACCTTAAGTTTGTGATTTTTGATAAAACATTAAGTGCTATTTTTGTGACTTTTGACCTTGAATGCTAGTTTGGGAACATAAACTTGATTTAGTGCTATTTTTGTCTTTTTCTCAAAAATATTTCCAAAATAATTATATATATATATATTTTATTTAATCAGATTTTTATTTTTAGATCCTAAACCAGCCAAATTGGTTATTGATTACAGTGAAAATTCTTAACTGAAAAACCAAACCAAAAATTGACCAAAATCTTTTAAAAACAAGGTTTTAATAGTCTTCAAATCACCGCTACTTTCCACCAGAATGCTGCTAACTGTCTTCAACAATTGGTGTCTCAAACTTTTCCGACTAGTTGTAAACCACTCCGATGACAACTACACAAAGGCGTTGGAGAGTGTGGCTTATACAAGCCTTTGTAGCTTTCTTTGGAGCTATGGATCTTTCCGGACAAGCTTTCCACTGGCCAATCATGACACACTGTGCAGTCTTCCTTGCCGATTTACACTTGGAGCTGTTAGTTATGACATTTAACGTTTCCGCAAGAAAATAGATTTGAAAATCTACTTGATCTCGCTGCCCTCTAGTAAGATCTTGAAAAGGAGAACTCTATTCTACATCTATTTTCAAAACTTCAGTCCTTCTGTTATAGCTCCGACAAAATCACACTTCACACGACAGCAGAAAAAAAAAGGATTTTGGATCATACATTTAACCAAAAATTGACTGTTACACATCTCCTAAAAAGTACAATTTGAGAAGAAACTAAGGTTTTTCGTAGCGAAAACCGAAAACGAAAAGACAAAACATAAATAAAAATTTAGGTAAGAGGTTAGAAAAAATGATTTTAGAGAGAGATCGAAGAAAATGGCATTTTACAAAAATTGCAAGTTTTTTTTTTTTTTTTTTTTTGTTGTTGTTGTAATTTTAGATATTTTTCTATGTGCTTCTCTTGTTTTCATTTGGCTATATGTCTTCATCCCTGTCATGAATATTTTTTTGTTACTCTATGGTAATATTTTCTTTTCTTTATTCTAGTAAGTCCTCATGTTTCTTATTTTTCTGATTACAAGCTATTTCATATTTATTTCTTAAATATACACTTCATATGTTTTAATATAAGTAGCGTTTAAGGTTTTTTCTCATGAGTTAAGAAATAAAATTTTTTATAGAATTTATTTTGGTTACATAAAATATTATTGAATGAAATTGGTTCGAAAAATTGTTTAATCTATCATTTTTTAGTACCATTTTTCATGTTTACGTTAACCCCATTTAATCTTAGTTTTAAAAAGGTAAATAGACATTTATACATTTAAAATTAACTAATCTAGACTTAAAATTTAAATTTGAAGAGGAATTTTTGGAGGGTGGGGTTAAGATTAAAAAAACAAATAAATAAATACTAAAAACTGAAAAAAAGTTTTTAAAATAGTTTCAAAGATAATGCGTATTTCAAAAAGAATTTTTTTTTAAAAATAAAAAAAAATTAAAATTTATAAAAAGTTCGAATTTGTAAACATATAATTCAATAATTGTAAAACATTTTTTTATTTTTTTATTATTTAATTATCTATATTTATATATTTAAAAGACAAATGTATAAAAGTCTTTTGCTTTTTTAGTGAAGAAAATATTTGTGAAAATGTATCTCTAATGAAGATAAACATGAATAGTGGTACAATCAATGTGATAAATTTGAAATTCTTCCAATTAGTTCAACCAATAAGAAAAAATACATGACTTTTGTAATTGGTCATAAAATTCAAATGATATTAAATTATATCTAAAATAGTGAGAGTATCAATTATTTTGCAACAATTTTTTTCTTCTATAAACGTCATTTAAAGTGACACTGTGGGAGTATTAAAAAGCTTATATTCCAAAATTAACCAGAGCCCCGTATATACTTAAGCATGGCACTGGTCTGTACAGTACTGATGAAGAAGAAACAATTAGAAGTTTAAGTTTTTTTCTGTCAAAGAAAAAAAACACCAAACTTTAATTAGGAGTTTAAGTTACACGTGTTTCTTTAACTATAACTAGGGGCATTGCTTCGCGCAAGCGCAAGCGCGGAGTTGTGGACAAAGTTCTTGTTTCATCTCAATATTTGTTAGGGTTATTGTAGTTGTGAATTTTGCGTTTTGGGTTGATCATTGTTTTTCAAGTTTTTTATTGTTATAGAGTTGTGATGATGAACTGTGTATGCACTGTTCTCCACTCATGAAGGAGTAAACTGTATTAGTAATGTGATTGATATAGTTCGTGGTGTTGCTTGTTGTATCACTGAGACTTATTGTTTGTTTGTCGTTTTAATTTATTACTTGTACTGTTGAGATTACATAAATTATATTAAGGTTGTTGAGA
>NC_027754.1:12676721-12678294 GCF_000695525.1 Brassica oleracea var. oleracea
TTATAGAAATAACTATAAAATGAGTAAATTATAGGTAAATAAAAGGGATAATTTACCGAAAAACAAAGGAAGACATCGAAACTAATAAAGTGCCAAAATAGTGAAACATGGAAATGGCTTGGTTACGTGGAGAGACAAGAGGAGTGAGCAGGTGGAGATGTTGTTGCCGCTTTTGTTTCTGTTGGGATTGTCTCTTGTATCTGCTGGTGTGGCGGTGTTTGTTTCTCTTTTATTTGATGGGTAATATGTAAACAAAAATCATTGTTAGTTGTATTTATCAGAGTTTGTAACTTACTCTGCTTTTTTTTGTTTAGGTAATTTCACTGATCTTGGTTGTCGTCTTCGTCTTCTTCGTAAGCATCTACGAAAGTAAGTTTGTAAATTGTTAAATAGGTAGCCCTATAGTTTGTATTTTTTTACCTGGTTCAATGTATGTGCCGTTGAGTTTTAGTTGAGTTGATTGGTTTGGTATTATTTGTTTTGAAGTTTATTTGTAAGATTAGACAAAAAGAGAGGTGATCATTAATGATTCGTCTTTTTTGGGATTATAGTTTTTGGTGTTTTGATTGTTTCGGTTATTGTGATTTCTTATAAGCTGGTAAAATAAATATTTGTGTAAAATTAGATTGATAAGTAAGGAAGATAAATAGACGACCACAAATCTTGGGTAGAAAATATTTTTGATTATTGATGTTAGCACAATATAGACAATAATATAAAGGGAATTATGTGTTGATTGTTTCTTACGGATCAATGAGGAGACAAATAACGACTCGAGTTGTTTCTTTGGTGAGGTCAGAGCCCTGGACAAAACGGATTTGCCCAACCACATCTGCGAGTTTAAATATCAGTTATGATATCGAAACATAATATAAACCCAGATGCAATATGATAATTACCTGGGAGTTCTAGGTTTGTGTTCGCAATCACTTGGAGATTTTAAACAGTCTAATCTTGACTGGAGATTGATCTCAAGAGCACCCGTGATGACTTCATCAATAATGGTTAGTGAGATGAAACGAATGAGGAATGGATGATTAGTTATCTTGTACATGCTTGAGCACACATCAACCTCAAAACGACCGACTTTCATAATGAAATCTGCTTTCAAAGATGGCATGTAATGATTAGCATGTCCGATGGGAGTAAACCCATGAATCACGAAATCTGCAAATAATATTATTCAACAAAGAATCAGAAAATCAATTAAAACAATTATGTTAAATAAGTGTGATAGATCGAAGATTAACTTACCTTTTCATAAAGGAAAAGAACCGTGATTCCCACAAACTCCCTGTCTTTCTTGAAGTTCAGGAAATCCCAGAAGCGGAGGAAGCTAGAGGCTATGCTCTGACTACTACGACCAAGACAAAGAGACTTGAAGGTTGGGTGATGGACGCCGGGACGCCGGTTTGAGGAACTAGAGAGGCAAAGAGAAACATTTTTTCGAAAATGGTTAAAGCTAAGAGGAATCAATGAGTTTTGTGGAGATGCAGATTGGGTTCTTCAAAGATGACAATCATATTTATAGAGTTTACAGAGGGGCTACAAATCAGGAACATTTATGATCAAG
>NC_027754.1:12678394-12685655 GCF_000695525.1 Brassica oleracea var. oleracea
AAAAAAAAAAAAAAAAGTCTATATTTTCATTTTTTTCATAGATTTTTGTATTTATTTGTCCAATGATATATTTGTATGTTGATGGGCCGAAGCCCAAGTACTAAGTCTGATATTTCTCATCGCAAAGAGTTAGCTTGTGAATGTTGACTGGGAGAAAAATGAAGAAAGGATTAAAGAAAAGAAGAAGTTTAGGAAGAAGAGCTTGAAAACTGTACTGTGTGAACCACCAAAAATAGCCTTCTCTCCCGCGGCGGCGGTTCTCCGGTCGAAAAATCTCTAATCGAAAACGGAAAGGTCAAATAATGATAAAGCTTTGGAGATGGTACCAGAGATGCCTGACGGTTCATCCAGTGAAAACGCAGGTCATCAGCTCCGGCTTCCTCTGGGGATTCGGCGATGTCACCGCTCAATACATCACTCATTCCACTGCCAAACCTCCTCCTCTTCTTCGTCTCTCCGTTAGTTGTTTTCGATCTCCCTCTCTCTCTCTCTCTCTCTCTCTCTCCGATCCTCAAATTTGTGTTCATTTGTTGTTTTTGCTGCGTATCTTTTGAGATTAGTTTAGGTTTCTTGATTTACGTATAGGTATCTCTGGATTTCTTGAATGAGTAATGCTTGACATGCGTGTTAATTTATGAACCTCTCTTCCTTAGACATTGATGCTATCCTGACATGGTGACTCGTAATGTGTATTGATCAATATCACATATGGATTCATTTCTTAGTTGATTGTTTAAATCATTTCTCAAAACTCTTGTGCATTCACTTGTTTGCTGAGATTACCTACCCCGTCATAATAGTGCAGACACTCACACTCTTACATGCCTAATGGCGTTTTCTAACAATCAAGTTGTGAGCTTTCTGCATTTCACCATTTTGCAAGATGTACTAGTTGAGAGGAGGTCTTCTATGGTGGATAGAAATACTCGCAAAATAATTATGGAACCAATATGTCGAACTTTTCTGTGTGATGTTGACGCTGACGTTTTACTTCCATTTGCTTTTAAGGTCTACGATTCATAGGTTGCTGGAAGAAGTTGTTTTTTTTTGTTTTTTTTTTAAAGTCTATTACATATTTTCCTTTAAGTTTTGGATTAGCAACTTTAATGGTCTATTTCTTGCTTCAAGTTATTGTTGCTTCTATGGACTAGTGAGATGCTTTTTTCAACTAAAGACTTCCTTTGCTGCAAAATAACCCTTAGAAATCAAGAAGCCACTAGTCATTTCGTACTTTTCTATGTGATGTTGACGATGACCTTTTACTTCCATTTCCCTTGAAGGTATATATAGGTTGTTGGAGGAAGAAATTTGCTTAAGTTCTGTTATATATTGCCTAGAGCATTGGTCATCCTGGGTGTCATGCACTAAACTATGTTCAGCAGTATAACAAATATGTTGAATATATATATATATATATATATATATATATATATATATAAGTTGCCGGATGAAGAGAGATCTATTGAATTTTCGCAAATATATTGTTCAGCCATTTAGGGCTATATATCGAGGCCATATATTGGGTCAGGGCACTAATCTATGTTCCATATAACAGGACAAGGATAAAGAGGCAGACAGAGATGCTGAATTCAAGGTCAACTGGAAGCGAGTAGCAATCACGAGCATGTTCGGGCTTGGTTTTGTCGGACCTGTTGGCCACTTCTGGTTTGTTTCCTTCTTATCTCAGATCATTTAGCTATAACTTTTGTATTTCCACTGCAAAAGCGAACACTGATTCACCTACCACTGTTCTACCTGCGGTATTAATCACAGGTACGAAGGGTTGGATAAATTCATAAAACTGAGGCTTCGATATGTACCAAAGTCAACACGTTTTGTAGCAGCCAAAGTTGCAATGGATGGTCTTATCTTCGGCCCCATAGATCTGCTGGTCTTCTTCACATACATGGGTTACGCCACGGGCAAGAACACATCTGAAGTGAAAGAAGGACTCAAGAGGGATTTTCTTCCGGCTCTAGCTCTTGAAGGAGGAGCATGGCCGCTTCTTCAGATCGCTAACTTCAGATACGTTCCTGTGCAGTACCAGCTTCTTTACGTCAACATCTTTTGCCTTATAGACAGCGCTTTTCTCTCGTGGGTCGACCAACAGAAAGATGCAGCTTGGAAGCAATGGTTCACTACTCCGTTTCTAACGCCTAAAGAACGAGGTGGCACTGATGGAGTATGATTCGTTTTTCCATCTCAACTGAAAACAAAACCGAGTGTAATTGCGATGCTCAACAACGAAAGTTGCCACACAGATTCTTGAATCAAAAATATTATTTCGTTTTCTAAAGAATTTGTTCTTGGTGCATAAAAAAATCACTGGCCTATAAATCAGAAGACTAGAAATGGATGGGCTAGGGTAATGAGAAGGAAACAAGTCTTTCGAAAATTACTGCATCGGCCGTACGATAAAAGTGAAATCCACAGCCGACCGAGAGAACGAACCTATAGATCCACTTTAGCAGCGGTCGAACCATTAAGCAGGAGATAAGTGGTGCATATGTTATTGTGTATTTAAGCGTTCAAGTGAAACTAACCGACTCACAAATCAAGCAACTGCTTTTAATAGAATCTTAGACTTCATCTTCGTCAACTCACTTCCTGATTCAGTAGAACACAGGGTACACATAAGAGAGCTATTTAATGCAGTCTTTATCCAGGTTATGTTATTTATGAAAATATCTTTGTTCGATGTTGAGTTGAGCAATAAATATCATGTTTGGCATTTATCATGTCGTTTGCTCCAGCTATTTTTCTTCTCTTATTAGATAAATCTTACTATGTTTGTTTTGTATATATAATGACAAATCTTGTTTGAAGTTTGAACTTTTGTACATAGGAAGGCTGGTTCGTTCGTGGCGTGGAGATTGGGGTAAGGAGAGTAATTAATGCCAACTGGTATTTTGTACCTGCTGAGTCTGACTGGGCTTTGGAGCTATGTTAAAACAGAACGAGACAATGGAGAACTTGATGATTATTGTTCGAATACGGTACATGTTGGATGAGAGAACACCGGTGTTCCTTAGCTACCAACTCCTTGAGTGGGTTCTGGTCTTCGAAGCGAGGAAATCCCCTCCAACTAATGTTACAATGACAACATACGTTACGGCTGTTCCTCGAAGCGAGGAATTCCCCTCCAATCAATATTACAACGACAACAGAGTTACGGCCACTGCGATGAGGATTGGCACACCGGTCCAATTTTGTATGCAACAACCGGTGCTAAAGGTGTTGCTAAATACCACTTCCTTCGCCCTCAACAACTTTGTTGTGGGGAGAGTAACTTTTGTCGTTGATGGAACCCAAGATGAAAATAACAAAGAAGTACATAGAAATAAGATTTCTCAGCAATATATCCACAAAAATATATACATTATGATTTATGCAAGCTTATATGTCTGACAAAATATACTTTTCTTGATAATGGAAACCCACTGCAGTGCTTGTCAATGACTATCGCTTTTGGCGATGTTACGTTGGCGATGAAAAATCAGTTATATTGAAAGCTTGAACACGTCGAGATTGACAATTGAGTTATATGGCGTTTTGGTTAAACGGCCGACTAATATTACTCAATGGTTTACGGTTATTGGAAACCGGTTATCAGTTGTAAGTTTGTAACTACCCTTGCCTAATATAAAAGCAAGGTTCGTGAGTTGTATTAGATATCATAGAAAGATAGATTGTACTTGGGTTACAAACTTTAGGTCACGGCCGTTGTGATCTTGGAAGAGTTTAGTAACTTGCCTTGCCAGGCCCCAGGGACGTAGCCCCGCCGGTGAACTATGGGTCATCAAATAAACTATGTCAGCTTGGTCAAGACGACCGGACTTGTTCAAGTTGGACTAACTTGCCCTAATCACGCGCGTATGGACAATGGGCCTAGTTGACAAAGCCCATTAGGTCAAGTTCTGATTATATCAAATGAAAATATCACGAAAGATGATCTAACACAAGGCAGACACAAGTGAAACACAGAGGAGAGGCACGAAAGACTGGGAGCTCGAGAGAGCTCGAGACCAAGGCTTGGTCTGAAGAGAGAGAGCTAGAGAGAACTAGGTTCTCGTTACCCTAGCTAGGCTCTTCCCTATATACTTGTATCTCTAGGTGATTTGTAACAGAGATCAAGAGAGGTCGACAGGAACTGTAACCTCTGGATTTTCCTGTCGACTTCTGGATATTGTACTCTCGTGTTTTGATATAATGGAAGGTTGAGAGACCGATTTTTCTCTTCGGTGAGTATAGCTCCTTCTTCACACCGAGGAAGGGAGGTGAACACCGGGTTAACAAAAATTTCTTGTGTTCCTTTTTATTTTGTTTGATTCGTGTTCCGCGTACTTGATTAGTGACTAGGCTTGAGATAAATAACTACTATAAGATTCCAGGAAAGAGACAAATTCCTTAACATGCGATATGGTTACCTTGCACCGTGTTGCACTTGAACTTAATTACATGGACTCATTATGAAGATCCAATATGGTGGGTGGTAGTAACCTGCAAAGCGAGATAATGCTGATGGAGGATGAGGATGATGAGATGCTAGATAATATTGGTGGATTCGTTATGCCTTTTTCGTATATGGAATGCAATTTATCTTTTTAAGGTCATGAAGCAGTATCATTAATTCATTATGCTACAAAAGCAGTATGATTTAGAAACTATATACTCTGATTAATGTATTTAGTAAAGTGATTGATAGAACAGTAAATAATACATATATAAAATTATCATAAAAGTATATAATTTATTTATTTATATTTATAATATATATTTGTTATTAAAGTAATGATTTATATTTAATAATATAAATTATATTATATTTTAAATATAAATATTTTGTAAATTAAAAATATTTTAGTTGTAATTTTAAAAAAATATTTTTTTGATATAACATAATTTGGTATTATTAAATAAATAAATAAATTATATAAACATTTTTTAAATTTTTATATGTTTTAAAGCAAATGCTCTACCAAAATATTTATATAAAACTAAATACAATAAAATAGAATTTTTTTCCTCCAAAGGGAAAGAAAATACACCTGGCATCTTTATATATTGGGCCATTAAAACTATTTATTTGTTAATTAATCTCAGCTTTAAATTTTTTCACAAATGTTCCAGTTGCCGTCTCAGACTTTTCGGTTCTTCTCATCCAACGTTTTTGTCGTTATCAATTGTTAGAAATTGGTGCGTTTGCGGGATACTTATGACTGGTTAACTACCAAATACAGCTGCGATTAAATAATAAATTAACAATATTTACATTTTATATAGCTATAAAAATATCAAAAATAATAATATTATAATAAATATAAAAATTATATTTAGAAAGTTATAGTTTTAAATTTTTAATAATTATATAAAATAATATATTTTAAATTTTTTAATATTAATTAAAATATAATAGATATATTTTAGTATTTTTATAATTCCAATTTAAAAATTTTATTGAATATTTTATTTTTGTATTTATATTTGTATAATATTAATTAAAATAGAATTTATATATTTTAGTATTTTTATAATTCCAATTTAAATTTTTTATTGAATATTTTTATTTTTGTATTTATATTATTTAAAAAAAAAGAAAAAAAATTATCCTCCCGTAACCGTAAACGCTAGCTGGAACCAGCTTTTGAATTTATGAGGTTTAGAGCGGTTTGAAGCGGTTTAGAGCTGTTTGAGTGATTGTTGCAAAACGCCAACAACCGCTACCAACCGCGCTGCGTTGTGTTTGCGGAGTCATACCCTAATCTCCTCTTCCCCACTATCTACATCAATAATTCTTTCATTCAATACAGTTACAATGTAGGCTGACAATCGCTTCGGCTTCTCATGCTTTTCTATTATATATGACGCTCACAACTCCCACAATAACAGTATTTACAAATCAAAATCCAGAAAACCACGAACAGGAAAGAATAAGGTCCAAACCTCTCTGGGTGCCCAAAGGAGTTGGAACTGATTCCAGTGAAGGGTTCGACCTCAGTAGAATGAAACGTCGCATGCTTCGTTTCCACAATCCTCATCTCAAAAACAAGGTCCGTGGACATAGAAGTTTCGTGGCAAGAACGGGTGCTGACAAAAGGTAATTGGCAATGATTATTACTATATTTTGAGTCTTTGACCAGTAACACAACCAGACACCAATAGACTAACAAATTTGGTTCCGTTATTATAACTTAGCCTTTATTATAACTTGGCTAAGTTATGATCTTACAAATTTAGCAGTGTGGGTATATGCTTCTCTCTTGACAGCAATTCAACACAGAAGCTGCCAACACAACACAAATTCCAGAATTAGGATAAAAACAATTTCTCCTGCATTCTTAAGGAAAAAAGATGAATATGTAAATTTATACGCATACAATACTTACATCTCATGTTTAAACCGGCTTCCCTCAAACTTTGATCCTCCACCTGCAAGTAAAAACCATTCTACACAATGTATTACAGACTTCAAGAGCTTATTGTAAACCATCAGAGCATGGTATGTGAGGCAGCATGAATGCCCACTAGGCTCAGAATGAGGTATTTTTAATCCCAATCAACAAAATGCGATTAATTTCTACAAGAAACAATACAATTATTTACAAAATATAATTTGTAAAACACTCAGAATTAAATAACATTTCACTATAAATTGAAAACTGAATATAATCTGAAACAAACATATATTATAAAACATCTGTTGGTGTTACATAATAGGACAAATATCCAAAATATCACATTTCTAAGTTTATTGGGCTTTTTGCAGAATTGACCTATAACTTAAAGTCAAACACAAAACTAACCTCATTTTTTTTGAAAATTGGTTTTGCTCTATTCACCCCACAAGTTCATATAATTTACGAAAATGCCATCAATTTTTTTTTTCTTTTTTTTCGAAAATGACATTTTTACTCTCTCACCCTCATCATCTTCAAGTAATTACAAGATTGTCATTGTCATCAATACCACAACCACCATGAACAACCAATTTGAAGCTCTTAATGCTCCCAAAATCGATTTACCCTTCTTCTTTTTCCATTCTTGTGAACTAAACACAACATATCTCTCACTTTCTCTCCACAATGAGCTAAAAAAAACCAAGATTTTGATTCTAAATTTTTTATGGTTCATAGAGTCATAGAAGCTAACGATTCTGGGTGGGTTACTTTCGTTTGTGATTCTGTGTGCTTGGAGAAGCCTTATGTATGCTAAGGAACTTATCTCACCAATTTAAGGTATGACATCGAGTTTTTTTCCAGAT
>NC_027754.1:12687552-12698143 GCF_000695525.1 Brassica oleracea var. oleracea
TTGATTTTTATTTTTCACGCATCAAAATATTTTTTTACAAGATTTATAAATTATTTTTAAAATAAACCGGTACCAGACGACTTACACTTCAGTCGTCCAGACGACTTCCAACATCTCAGACGACTCAGGCGATTTACTAGGGCTATATTCGTAAAAATGGCTTCTGTTTTTTTGTTTGGTCACAAGGGGCTGAGCTGTAATTTCACTAGGCTTTTAGGTTAGTTTTGCATTTGATTCAAGTTTGGGTATAAGTTTGAGGTTAAAATCAAGTTGTGGGTTAGTTTTGGCAAAAACCCCAAGTTTATTTCACAAAAATAGCCCTCAAAAACTAAAATGACCAAAATAACATTTTATCTTTTGAAAAATTTAAATTTTTTTTATTTTACAAAATTTGAAATCTTATCCCAAAACTACACTCCCCAACTCTAAATCCTAAACCCTAAATCCTAAACCCTAAACCCTAAATCCTAAACCTCACCCCTTAACTCTAAACCAAAACCCTAAACCCCACCTCTAAACTCTAAACCCTAAACTCTAAACCCTAAACCCTAAACCCTAAACCCTAAATACTAAACCCCACCCCTTAACTCTAAACCCTAATGTCTAAATTAATTTACCATTGGGGTATAAATGTATATTTATCTCTTTTGATAAAACATTAAGTGTTATTTTGGTCATTTTTATTCTTAGAAGCTATATTTATGACAAAAACTTTTTTAGTGCTATCCTAGTCATTTTCTCTACATAATATATACTAATTATTATTTATGAAATTATTGAAACTATTAATATATTACTTTAAAATATAACTTTTATAATTTTATCACGTTACAGTTGATTTAGCTTAGAAGTAAGTGTATTAATTTATTATCGTTAGAAAACTAATTATTGAAATAATATTAAAATCTGATACTCTTAGAAATAAAAAAACATTAGTTATTTTTACTTTATATTTTCTTCAACTATATTAAACTGAAACAGGAATCAAATAGCAAAAATATAAATAATTACATTTTCCATTTTTTAATTTAAAATTTTTCTGTTCTCTAACAAAAACAATGTTAGTTGTTTTTTAAATCAAACCAACAAAATTAATACAATTTACAGTTTGATCTTAGAATAAAAACATATTATATTTATTATTTTTAATATTTAGTAAATATTCAAATATTTTATAAAATTAAAATATATTTTAATATAAAATGGTTTTAGTGTAAACTGTCATGTCCGTATGACGGACCAACCCCTAGTCTTATTATATAAAGCTTGGTTCTTCAAAGTTGCTAATTAACATGATCGTGACACATGTCAACTATAAATTTAGGATTATGACATGTGTTTATCTATCTCATAATTAAAAATATATATAATAAGATATTAACAAAAACAAATTTTATTAAAAATCTTATTATATATATTATTTAATAGTAATTTTCCTTTTTAAAAATCTTAATCAAAAGATAATTGCAAAATATTATTTAATAATAATTTTCCTTCTAATATTGTGACATTTGTTTTAATATATAATGATTAAAAATATAAATAATAACATAATAAAAATGAATTTTGAAAAAACTACTTTTAAAAATTATTTAATGGTAAAAAGGATTTTAAAAAATATTTAGTAGTTATTGTTTTAGAAATTTTTCTTTTTCAAAATCCTAAAAAAATATATTTGAAAACAATTTATTTAATATAATTTTTCTTTTCTAAACTTTAATGAAAATATAATTATAAAAGATTGTTCAATTGACATGATTGTGACATATGTTAGTTATATATTTAAAAATGTGATATGTGTTAAACTATATCATAATCAAAAATATATATAAAAAATAATAAAAACATTTTTTATTAAAATTTAATTATAAATATTATTTAATAGTCTTATTATTATTACTTTTACTATTATTATTATTATTATTATTACTATTGTTATTATTATATTTCATTATAATGTTTGTTTAAAAAAATACTAAAGATAGAGAATTATAAAAGATAAACATTAACTTTTAAGAAAAAAATATTAAACAAAAACGAATTGTAAAATCTTACAAGTATAATAAATTATTTAATAAAAACATGAAGAAAAACTAAATTTAAAATAAATATTATTAATTTTTTTAAAGCATAATTAAAAGAAAATTGTAAAAATACTCTTATTATTATCTTATAAGTAAATATTTTACATCTACATTTATTACTATTAACTACAAATATTTCACATCTATATTTAGGTTTAAGCTTCCACGTATTATTTTTACAAAACACAAAGTATTTATATGAAAGTATTATATGAGTATTTTCTTTTAAATTCTTGATACAAATCAACTTTTTATTATCTTTATTACATCTTATATCTTATGCTAGCATAACTTTTAATTTTGTTGATATTATGGTACATGAGTATGTGTGAATATGATAAGTATGTATTTGTATATATAAGATAAAATATATAAATAATTAAACATAAATTTTCTATTTAAAATAAAATAGTTGTATAAAATCTAAAAGAAATAAAATAATTAATTTCTTTTTTCAAAAGTCTAAATAAAATAAAAACGTAAAACTAATCATATTTTTCTTATAATTAACTAACTTTACTTTTTAATAATTTTGTGTTAAAAAATATAAACCAAAATTAACTTCAAATATTTCACCTGATATCAATAAAAACTAACTTAAAAGATTAACTTAAATTAACTTTCACTTCAAATTAACTCAAAAAATTAGATTATGAATGTGTCAATCAAGACTTCCATTATGTAAAAATAACTTCTTCTTTTCCTAAAATTTTAAATAAAAAGATTTCTAAAAGAAAATTCTTTTCTAAACTTAACCAATTAAGAATTGGAAAATTGCCAAAAATACCATTTTTAAAGTACCACTTTTCATGTTTACACTAACCACTTTTACCATCATCTTTAATGAAAAGTAAAAGACGTTTATAACTTTTTGATTACCTTTGATAAAAAAAAACATATGGTTAACAAATCTAAACTTAAAACATCAACTCTAATCCCTAAATCATAAACTCTAAACCCTAAACCATGAAACATCAACTCTAAACCCTAAGCTCCGAAACATAACTCTAACCCCTAAACCCTAAAACATCAACTCTAAACCCTAAAACATCAACTCTAAACCCTAAACCCTAAATCTAAACTTAAATCATCAAATCTAAACCCTAAATCATCAACTCTAAACCCTAAACCATGAAACATCAACTCTAAACCCTAAACCCCGAAACATCAACTCTAAACCCTAAACCTTAAAATCAAAACCCTAAAACATCAACTCTAAACCTAAACATAAACCCTAAACCCTAAACCTTATACTTTTCTGAAATTCGAACCCTAAACCCTAAAACCCTAAACCTTCAAATATAAAACCTAAAACATCAACTCTAAACCCTAAACATTGTTTAGGGTTTTAGGGTTTAGGCTTTAGGGTTTAGGATTTAGGGTTTAGGGTTTAGAGTTGAAGGTTTAGGATTTAGGGTTTAGAGTTGATGTTTTAGGGTTTAGGGTTAATTTTTTTGGGTTTAGGGTTTAGAGTTTACTTTTTATGGTTTAGGGTTTAGAGTTTAGCGTTGATGGTTTAGGGTTTAGAGTTGAAGTTTAGGGTTTATAGTTGATGTTTTAGGGTTTAGAGTTGAAGGTTTAGGGTTTAAGATTTAGAGTTGATGTTTCAGGGTTTAGGTTTTATTTCAAAAAAAAAGGGTTTAGGATTGATGGTTTAGGGTTTAGGGTTCGTATTTAAAAAAAATAGGATTTAGAATTGATGGTTTAGGGTTTAGAGTTAAGTCTTACGGTTTAGGGTTTGAATTTCAAAATAATATAATTCAGGCAAAAATTAAAAAAATTATTTTTTATTTTTTTAGATTTTTTTATTTAAATATTTATTTATTATATATATAAAGAACGTGGACATAAGAGTCTTTTGCCACTTAATGAAGAAATTATTTTTGAAAATATCCCTTTAGTGGTGGTAAAAATGAAAAGTGGTAGCATGAAAGTGGTAAACACGCAACGGGTTCATATCTTGTATTGAATAAAAAGTACCCGTAGAGCAATAACATTTTGTAAATGTTTTTACAATATCTTTTGATTGTATAATAAGAACATAATACTTTTTAAAATATTTTGCCAATCAAACCATAAATTTAATAGGTTTATTTTATAAATTTCTTTAAAATAAAGGAATGAACAAGAAACACATAAAGAATATTATTAGTAAACGATATAAATATAAGGAATGAAGAGAATTTTCTATTCATATTCACTCTTTTGATCACCATCTAAAGCATACGTCTTCGCCGTTCATACCGAATTATTTTACTATCTTTACTTGCCATTTCCTAGACACCGAATTACAAGCTTCATTTGGGAAAAAGACAAGCTTTATTTCTCAAATCAAATTAGAATCAAGTAATGGTCACATTCTCTAAAAATTCAACATCAGCCAATAACTTCACAAGCACATGAGAACATAAGGTCGCATGAACATCAATACTTCCTTCTTCAATCCCCTGAAAAAGCACAAGCTTGCCTCTCATACTATTTCCGGGTCCAGCTCTAGCTGCAATCGGCTTACCCCAA
Organism: Brassica oleracea var. oleracea; assembly: GCF_000695525.1. Lineage (NCBI taxonomy): Eukaryota > Viridiplantae > Streptophyta > Magnoliopsida > Brassicales > Brassicaceae > Brassica > Brassica oleracea. The sequence goes on from NC_027754.1 coordinate 12,692,154, forward strand.
CCGAAATCGTTTCCATACACATCAAACCAAGGAGAGCTTGACATAACCACAGAATCAAAAACCTTTGGACTCCCACAACCTTTTTCTAGTATCTTTACGTCTCTGACCCAATTCTTTGCAAAAGTTTTGAACTTTTCATCCGTTTGCGAGTGCACCATTTTACTTATTTGCAAAGCAGCCCAACCCATCTGATTATCCAGCAGTTCCCCAACCGTGACCGTAGCTACCCCCAGGAGGATCAAGTTTCCGAAGCACTCTTTCTCAAGAGGAGGGTTTAGTCTCTGCCTCATATCAACGGTTAATTTGCAATGCGTTTCTTCATCTCGGCTCATACCACTGTGTCTGACTGTGGACCTCCATAAATGTGCAGAAAGCGCTTGTAAGGACGAGATAATCAGGTCACTGGAGCCAGCTTCATTGTTGGCTTTGGCTTTGAGATTTGAAAGATTCCTTTTTGTGAAGTGAAAAACTCTTTCATTCGAAGTGGGACGCAAAGAAGTTTCTTGTCTTGGAGAAGGGACCGCCGTCTCTGAAGCTGGGACACGTATCGGGAAACTGATCCCGTCAAGGAACCATCCTCTGAGTTTAAGAGGGTTGTGGTTCTTCTGATTGTCGGAATCATCAGAGCATATCTTGGACCAAGTATTAAAGAAACTCCGAATGGAAGCTCCATCAGCGATCATGTGATTATAACCGAAACTGATGAAAACACCATCTTTTACCTCGGTGACTTGCAGCGCAAGCAAGGGCTCCGTGAGGCCGTTGATGCTTTTAACGTCGACAGATGGGAAGAAATGACTCATGAAATCTGGAACAGAGCCATGAAGCTGAAGAATGTCACTCACCGACAATGATTTGGATTCGGCATGGACGAACTTAGCACCAGATGAGCCGTGCTCGTCACAGTCGATGTAAAACGACACAGTGTTATCTTCAAGATTCTCCTCTTTGACAAGACGACCGGAGAAGGGGAAGTAGATGTCTAAAGCAGTTGAAAGAGATGTCTTTAACCGAGAGATGATATGGGTTTCCGGGTCGGGTTTGTGAAAGAGAAGACCTCTTTGAGGATAATCAACGTAAAGAAGCTTAAGATCAAATGGAGTGGGATGGATTTTTGTTCGACAAGATTGGTTTAGGTTTTGGGGTCGAACAATGCTTGAAGAAATTACAGTCACATCTGCCATTTTTACAATCAATGCTTGAACAATTATTTGAATCAGAATACGATCAGAATCTGATAACTTACAACATATATAAACCACAAATAATGTGGCAAAGAATACTAATCAACTCAAGTGTTATCTTCTTTTTGCAATATAAATTTTTAAATATTTTTATTCTGCACAATGACGATGATAACCACTAATCAATCTCAAAATATTATCAATATATATATTATACCACCAATTAGGGTGTCTCAAAATATTATCAATATATATATTATACCACCAATTAGGGTGAGGTTTTCCTTTTCTTTTTCTGTTTGCACACGTGCTTATTACATTACAATAATATACTAGATGATATTCTGCACGCATGCGCAGTGAATTTTTATAATAATGTTTGTTTATTAAATGGTTTTAACATTTTGCAACACTACAATATTTATCGATTATAAATGACGAATACAAATGTTGGTCTCTTAAATATATCATCGTTGTTGAAGATTTAACATATTATATCTCATTATTATTTTTAAGACTTCATACGCACAAAAAAAAATTAAGTTTTGCGACTGACACAAATCACCAAAACCAAATAGGCAACATCGATCGTATAATGACGAAAGTGGATTAGGTTTTCTTCTCTCGATTTGTTTACTATTGACTCTCCATAAGTGATTTCGTTTTCTACATTTATAAAATTGTGCTTTCGTTCTCGTATTTATTTCATTGATATGAGTTAAGTTTTTTCTTTTAACTTCTTCTATGAATTCGGTGAATTACATAAGTATCAATTTAAAAAAAATGGACATCTGTAAAAAGTAGTTTCACTCCAGATACATATCTAAGAATCAAAATTTTGAAAATAAAATCATCGGCAAACTATATTAAGTTATTAACAGGTTAGTGTTCAAATCTAATATATCAAGTTGTTATAGAATATAAGTGCAGACTCGAAATATAAATGTCTGTATAGTATATATTCACCAGCTCGGTCTAAAAATCAACTAATTCTAGAACAACAAAACAAATTACTTATTTCACCAGTTCGGGTAATATCTGAATCCGAACAGGTAATGTCCAAACCCGAATGGATATCCGAAGATAACCAAACATAAGTATAATTAACCATATATTTCTAGTCTACTTCTTTTATTTTATTCAAAATATTTATATTAATTATGTTTATTGCTCAAAAATAGATAATATAAATATAATTATGGACAAAATCATTAGCAACTCACTTAAAATACATATCAAGCTCTTGTTTCTTCAATTAACAAAAGTTGCATCTAAAATTTTAAAACAACAACTAAATTAGTGTCTTTCTATTTTTAATTTTTATCTCCAAACATATTAATAGTTTAATTTTTTTTAAAAATTAGAAAGCCAAGTTAAGTTAAAATATTTTTTAAATACAAAAAACTTAAACAATGAATAATTTATTTATTTTTCTTCAAAATTTAAATATCTGAACCCGAACATAAAATATCCAAACCCGACTCGAAGTGTAGAAACACCCGAACGGGTTCTATACCCTTATATTGAAATACCCGATACGAACTCGAACGTGTATCCGAACGCTCACCCCTACGATATATGATCATTTGTATCTTGCTTGAACAAAAAATGTTAGACCATTGATCACAAAATTTTCAATGTAGGAATTTTGCCTTTTTTAGTAATTTATAGTCGTTTTTAAAAATTTTAAATATAACATATAAAGAAAAATCTAAATTTTTTTATTATATGTTTAATGTGATTGTTTAATTTCTTTTAATAGCATAAAATTAAACAAAAAAGAAAGAAGTTAGAAAAATTGTTATCAAATATGTATTATTCATAATCATTAATTGTCATATATATATCAACCATATTAGGTAATTCCGTAGCTTTTATTTAAGGAAAGAAAAAATATTATTTTGTACACTACTAATTAATTTAATAGTTAGTTTAATAAAAAATATAGTATATGTTTATATGGACCAACTTATTTTTCTAACAATTCTAAGAATCATTTTCGTGATGACACGTAGCTACGAAAACATGTTGTAATGCTCTAAGATTAATATACAGGGGATTTACGTAAACGTCAATTATTGAATAACGCACCATCGCATAAACAAACTCTAAAAGTAGCCCCACTAGTTTACATAAAATTGCTGACGAACAAAATAAATTAACAAGTTGCTTACCCCTTCAATTGTTGAAGGATATGAACTAAATAATATTATTTAACTAGAGGGGTGTCCGCGCTTCGCACAGAATATTGTTTTATTGTTCTTAAATATGATTTTATGATGATGTGATTATACGGCCAGTATTTATTTGTGAAGAGCATTATTTGATGTTTTATTATGTTATATAGTAGAAGGTAATAAGTTAATATATTATGTGTTTGTCTTTTTAATAATGTGTTGTTGTATGTATAATACTATTTGTTAGTGGTGAAGTGAGTTTCAGATGGAAAACATATATATTGAGTTTCAATATTTTTGTTTTTATGCATTTGTTGATTCTAAGATTAATGGCGTCAAAATTATATCATAATTTTTCACTTTTTTGAACATTACTCTTTTTGAATTTGTCGGAATTTCATGGATAACCAATGTTGACTGGAAAAACCTACAAGGATGTGAGAAACAACCACACAATTGGGACCTCATAAAGTCGATTTACAACAAATTCCGTATAATCTCACCGACAAAGAAGGCGAGGAAGAACAAGAGTAGGGAGTCAGTTTTTTTCCAGTGATGGTGAACGCACACTAGAAAAGTAAATGAAAAACAGAGATGGTGACGGCTCAAGGTCAAAATATGGAGAGAGGAAAAAAACATCATAAAAGTTATAATGTGCAAAAATATGAAAAAATAAAATACAATTTTGACGTTGAAACCTTTTATCTTAAAATCGATAAATGCCTAAATGCAAAGTTATTGAAATTCAATATGATTTTGCATTATATGCTCAATTCACTACTAACAAGTACTATACACACAACAACACATTACTGAAAGAAAAAAAAAACACAAAATATATTAACCTATCACCTATTACTACATAACACACTAAAAACACTAAATAATGTTCTTAACAAATAAAAACGATCACAAAATTACATTATCCAAAAGTCATACTCTTAATAACAATAAAATAAAATAACATAATTGTGGATTATCTAATCCTTTTTGCACTAACTATTATTATATGAAGTTTGATAATCTATTTTATTGTTCACTGAAATTTAAGATGATTAAAGAAATAAATAAAATAATAGAAATATATTTTAAATATTTAATTTATTCACAACTAATGATAACTTATCATAAATTTTTATTATTTTATTATTTTTACTATTTTTTAATATTTTATATACAAATTATATATTTATTTTATTCTAGAGTTAATTTACTTATTGAACTTATTGACAGTTATCTTTATATATAAAATAGGGTTTAATCCCTCCTGGTTGTGCCACCTCAGCAGCCACATAGATAAGTCATTGATTGTGAGTGCGACACCTGTCTCACCATCTCGAAACTCTGCGTTTCATTAACTAAATCTCACCGACATCAAAAAGCTCTGGCTGAAACCAAACGATTCACAATGATACGATTCATCTTTACCAATCGTCCCGATCAACATGGACGAGATCGAGAACAAGATGAACGGCGGATTCCAATCAGGTCCTGGAACCATCCTCCCCGCTCATCCACCGAGCTCGATCCGTCCCTCAATACCCATCCCATCCTCCTCTCCATTCATCCAATCCAACCTCCCTCCGCTTCCGCCGTTCTTCCTCCTCCACCTCCCAGAAAGTGCCGCCCGTTCCAGCCCCTCCATCGCTTCTGCCGGCAGTTAACTTCAGCATCTCGAAAGTTCGAGGACGATCGGTGGGAGCGGGTTCTCCGCCGAACACGTTGACGGAGCCGGTGTGGGATACTGTGAAGAAGAATCTGTCGATGATCGTGAGTAATCTGAAGCTGGTGGTGTTTCCGAATCCGAATAGGGAGTTTGTGTTCTGGGAAGGCGCTTAGGGATTGGGATCTGTGGGGACTGTTTTTCTTCATTGTGTTCTTGGGGCTTATGCTTTCATGGTCTCCCTCTGTCAAAAAGGTAATCAAAATCTTAGCTTTAAATTTAAAGGTGGTATCTTTGTTGATTTGGGAGTTTCTCTAGAACGATGCTTAGGCTAAGGCATCCCTAGACAGTGGACTGCTGTTAGCTTTTGATTTAACACAGAGAACTGATTCAGTGAGCAATAAACAACACAATGTGGTGCTCTCTTATACTTCTAATTTTTAGTTTCATGGCTCTCTACTGTCTTGCCTGAGCAGCATTTGATGTCTATGATCCGATATGCGATTAACCATATTGTAAAGTTTACCATTAAATGTTGTGGTCACGTAAGCTATGTGTCCAAAACGATGGTTGTGGTCGGTCTTTCAGATATTCCTGCTTGAAAATGGTTTTATGAACATACTAAGAAATCAATAGGTTAAAAGAAGGCTGTTTTATTCTTTTTCTTGTGTCTGAATGCACTTTGATATATGTGATATATCTAAAAAGACATCTCTGTTCGCTTTTGGCAATTTCCAAAATGTTATTAATTATTATGGATGTTAGCTACATCTGTGTTTTCATTTCCATTTAAAATCGTCCTTTCCTTGCATTTTTCATCTCGGGCTTGAGTCCCTGAAGTCATACAGCATTACTTATATACATCTGTTAGAAGAAAGAATCGTTCTTATTCTTTCCTCTGTGATTTTCAGTCCGAAGTGTTTGCTGTGGCCTTTGCGCTACTTGCAGCTGTAGCAGTGATCCTCA
>NC_027754.1:12698857-12703733 GCF_000695525.1 Brassica oleracea var. oleracea
GTGTGTCAGAGAGAAACTGAGACACTGGTCTTAGTAGGTACACACGGTGGGGTTGTGACATTGATGGATCCATCGAAGAACATGACAGAGAGAGGAAAAAGGAAAGCTAAATCTTCATTAGAGCTTCTCCACAAAACATCCCAATTGTTCAATTATAACATTAATATATTTTCAGTCGATTTCATCTTTGGATACTAACTCCATTTGTGGAATCGAATCTGGAGCTGGTTAGCCAAGAGCGTTTTCCAGAATCGCACTCTTTGGCTTGCTGAATAATTATTTTGATATCTTTCTTACGGAAATGGGAGAGTTATTACATAATGCATACTTGGATTTAACGGCTGATCAAGTGTTCTTAATACTTTTATTTAAGATTTATAATCTCATTGCCAGACATAAAGAACATAACAAAATTATGAATCTTCTATTCTTGAATATTTTAAAAAATTTAACATAGAGAACATAACCAATCTTTTCATATAAAAGTTTTATGATCAGTAGCTAAATCTAATTGGTCAAATATGCCACCTCGGTAAGCAAAACTCTCAACACCCAATTTCTTCGTCTATAACTTTTGAGATCTCCCATCAAAATCACTTAAATGGTACAAATATTCAAGGCATAAAGTTCTAAGCAAAATGAACCGGAGAATATACACATTTTCTACAATTTTAATGTAAGAAAATAGGTTAAAAATGTTCATATGAACACCATTCAACAAGTTCTTATATTTAATCGTCTCTATTAGCCAGTTCGTTTATGTTTTCAAATAGTACTTAAATTATTCGTTTACACAAGAAATATACACACATTAGATTTCTCAATAAATAATATTTCATCACATTCATTATAGAATTCCTAATGGTAACTAAATATGTGACTCTCAAAAGTGTTGCGACTGTTCTAATAATAACTTCTTCATTTTAAACAAATCGCAACTTCATCAAACGACTAAATACAAAACCACCATACCATTCGAAAACTATTAATTACAAATAGAATTATCTTATTTCATAACTCTAAGTACTATTTGGTCAAAACACAAAGTGCTAACTTAAAATTAGTTTTGAAACAAGAAGTTAAATACTATTCAACATAATAAAATAGTTTTTATTATAACAGCCGATCCTAGTTTTATTAGTATAAAAAAGACCCCAACTCTCTTCTCCTCTTGCCACCACGTAAGAAAATAGTGCAAAGAGAGGATGCCACGTGTCCCTCTCTTAATACAATTACGCTGCGTTTTGTTTCGTTTCGTTTGTTAACATTCTAAATGGGTTTATCCTAAATAATTACTGGGCTTTTATTTTGTTATTTAGTTTTTGTCAGTATCCAGCCCGAATGAAGACAGCCTGACATCTTCTCCGTCAAAGTCGATCTCGAAGAATAGTATTTATTTTCATCATCGAGCTCTTGGTATTGGTATACACCAACAATGGAGTTTTGGAATGTTGAGTGAGACGAATCGTCATGTATAATATACTAATCCCTCCGTTTCATAATACATGATATTATTCTTTAGTGCACAAATATTAAGAAATTTATTTTTCTCTAAAAAGTGGTTTAAAAATATAATTTAAAAATCATCCAACCAATTACAGAAATGACTACAACTAGATCTGGGCGTTCGGGTATCCGTTGGCATCGGATCGGGTTTTTCGGGTTTTCGGATTTTCGGATTTACGCTTATAGGTCCCATACTAAAATTTTATTAGTACGGATCGGGTTCGGATAATAACACTTCGGGTTCGGTTCAAAATTGTATTGCATCATAAAACCCATAAAGTAATCATATATCGCACGGATTCGGGTTATATCGGTTTGGTTCGGATATAACCAAAGTAAAAAACAAATTTTTTGAAGTAAAACATAAAGAAAAATATCTAAATTAAATAAAAATTAATATCACATATAAAATTGATAAAATAACAATAAAATGTTAAATCAAGCATGAAAACAAACATCATTTGTAAACAATATGTATTGCCTTATAGAGAGTAGACTTTTTATTTCAATGAGCAAATTATAAAATACTTATTTATAACTAATTGTGTACTTAAAGCATTTATTAGAATTTTAATATTTATTACTATATATAATATTACCACAAATATTGAATCTAATAATTGGAATACTTATATATATTTCAAAATATTTATATTGACTATTAATTTCGGATTTTCCGGGTTACCCGTTCGGGTTCGGTTAATAATACTTCGGATTCGGCTATTTTTTGTACCATCCTACAAGACCCGTTCGGGTATTTTTACGTTTTGGGTCGGATAACGGATCGGGTTTTTCGGTTCGGATTCGGTTCGGATTTTGGGTTCCGGATTTTATGTCCATGCCTAACTACAACATCTAATTGGTTACACAGTTTTCAATAAAGTTAAAAATAATATAAAAATATCAAAACATATCTATTTTGAAACAACAAAAATCTTCTAAAACATCATCTATTATGAAACGAAACGGAGGGAGTATATGTGAAGCTTCGATTGCATCGTTTCATGTTCTTCTCCTCTTAAACGTTACTGAATTTATTGAATCATCGCCTTTAACCACCTTCTTAACTCGACGGACTCATTCAATGCTTCTTATCTCTCTTCTATGCGGTGGATCTACATCTATAAAAAGGTAAACCTGAACATCATTCTCCAAAATTGTGATAACACTAAAAACTTATTTTCAATTTAATAGTCATGGAGGAAAGAACCACAACCTTCGAGTGGAAACAACTAGATCTCCTAGCATTTCTTCACTAATGCAGTGACACCTGTGGAGATTCTCATGGACTCTGTGAGTAACCAACTTGAACTGTAGATTCTTCATAAGATGGTTCGTTGTTTGTCTAATAAAGTTTTGTTCATTAATTTTCAGGTCAAAGCTGCAGAGCCTTTTCCTTCCGTCGTTGCAACATCTAAAACTCTTGCAGTGGTTTCATCTGGATTGCGTGGAGATCAGGGAGATGCCTTACATTTTGACACAATAATGCTACAGAAATCTATGAATATAAAATATACTCTGACTCTCGCTTTTCATGTTACCGCTCCATTAAGAAGCTATCCGGTGATTTGATACTTCATAATAACTTTAAAAAATTGAAAAATAATCTACATTTTCATCTTTTTATTATCTAGATCAAATCTATTAACAACACAAAGAAAAATAAAAATTACCAACAAATAAACGATAAAAAACAAAAATTGAAGATACATAATATAGTAAAAATGCACAATATAAACCAAAATAAATAACATTCAATAATACACAGGAAAAAAATCATAAAACCAAAATTGTAAAAAATATTTATTATATTGTTTTAAGAGAAAATGGCCTAGATAGCCTCAAACCAAGTTTTTGTTCTCAAACTAGCACTCAATACCCAAAGTCACAAAAATAGGTTTCATTAAAGATGATCATTTACTCTTATGTCCCTTTCTTTCTCTAATTATATTTTTTTCTTCTGAAAATTGAAATCACGAAAGCACGACGACAGCTCGTCTCATCTCCGGCGTCAATAATCTCCAGCATGAATCATCTCTGCCTTCATCATCTCCGGCATCGATCATCTCGTCCATCATCGTCTCAGGCGTCGATCGTCTCCGGCGTCGTTCATCTCCGCCGTAATCATCTCCGCTGTAATCATCTCCGCCATCTCTCTGTAATTGAGCTAAACGTGTTTGATTTCTGTGTGAAAAGTCAATTGTGAAAATGGTTACAAAACCAGGTACTGCATCCGAGGCACTCTATAATCCAGATGTGTCTAATGTGGATCTGGAACCATACAGTCATTAGAGTCTGAACTTTCGAAGAAACTCGAGATTACAGAGAATGCAAAAGAGGAGAATGACGAAGAAGAAGAAGGAAGCAAAGGTGAATACTTTTTTCTTAGTGTTCTGACTGATCACATAGTTTTGAGCTCTTTTGCGTCTCTAATTCAATCACCCATTAAGAAAAAAAAAATCCTTTTGATATCTCTCTGTGTTACTGATTAATTAGATTGTAGAAAATTGGTGTTTTTAAATGTTTAGATTATTGATAGCTTTCTAAGACTTAAAGTATAGCCTTATGGTTTAGATTGAGAATGGATGAGTTCATGAGTGTATGGTTGATTAATAAGTTACTTCTTGTTTGTTTTAAGCTGAGACTTCAACTACGAAGAAGAACAAAAACAAGAATAAAAGCAAGTAAGTAATGTTTTTTCTACATCTTTTTTTAATTTGATTTGCCACTTTTGGTTGTTTGCTTTAATGATCAGTCTCTTGCTTATGTTTGCAGGAAGAAGCCCCATCAGACTGATCTGCCTACAATCCCTATCGTGAAGTTTTTCCCATCTGGAGACTTTCCTTAAGGTGAAATCCAACAATATAAGTATGAGTAAGTTCCATACCAACAACTCTATTCGGACCAGCTTTATAGTATGCAATAAGCTTGTGGATTTAGTTCATATAGCTTCTGTCTTTGCATCTGTTAAACTCCATCGTATTTTTAGTCTTTTTCTTTTCAATACTTTTTTTCTTCTCTTGTTACCTTTATGACACTTTAAGATCGTGATCTCCGTAATGTAGCAATTTGTTGGTGTTTTATAAAGATACCACATTTAACACTCTTGATATAATTACTGAAAATGCTTCAAGCTATTCTATTTCCATGTTCTCTATTTTGTAGACAGTGACCTTTATTTGGTGATTTCTATAGCCAATAAATTTTTTTATAGATTTTGATTATGTTGTTTTGTTTTTTGTTGTTTTGGACGATTAAGTTCCAATTCAGGATAGCCGTCCTGAACAAGGACTATCTAACATTCCTTACACGCTTTTGATTCTCTTCGAAAACATACTTATGCAAGAAAACACACTCATTTTATTTTTCT
>NC_027754.1:12703819-12709062 GCF_000695525.1 Brassica oleracea var. oleracea
ACTTCAAGCTATCATATTTCCATGTTCTCTGTTTTGTAGACAATGACCTCTATTTGGTGATTTCTATAGCCAATGATTTTTTTATAGATTTTGATTATGTTGTTTTGTTTTTTATTTTTTTGGACGATTAAGTTCCAATTCAGGATAGCCGTCCTGAACAAGGACTATCTAACATTCCTTACACGCTTTTGATTCTCTTCGAAAACATACTTATGCAAGAAAACACACTCATTTTATTTTTCTGATACTCATCCTAAAAGTGCCACAAGCTATCCTAGATAACATATATGTTTTATAATTACTTTCTTGATATAATTACTGAAAATGCTTCAAGCTATCCTATTTCCCTATTTTGTAGACAATAAACTCCATTTGATAGATTTCTATTTCCCTATTTCCCTATTTCCCTATTTTCTCTATTTTCTCTATTTGTAGACAAGCTATCCTATTTCCCTATTTTCTCTATTTTGATACGTGTTCCCTATTTTGTAGACAATAAACTCCATTTGGTGATTTCTATAGCCAATGAATTTATTTATAGATTTTGATTATGTTGTTTTGTTTTTGTTGTTTTGGACGATTAAGTTCCAATTCAGGATAGCCATCCTGACAAGGACCGTCTAACATTTCTTACACGCTTTTGATTTTCTTCGAAAACATACTTATGCAAGAAAACACATTCATTTTATTTTTCTGGAAGCCCATCCTGAAAGTTCCACGAGCTATCCTAGATAACACGTGTGTTTTATAATGATATACCACATTTAACACTTTCTTGATATAATTACTGAAAATGCTTCAAGCTATCATATTTCCATGTTCTCTATTTGATATGTGTTCCCTGTTTTGTAGACAATGACCTCCATTTGGTGATTTCTATAGCCAATGAATTTTTTTATAGATTTTGATTATGTTGTTTTGTTTTTGTTGTTTTGGACGATAAAGTTCCAATTCAGTATAGCCATCCTGAACAAGACTGTCTAACTTTCCTTAAACGCTTTTGATTCTCTTTGAAAACATACTTATGCAAGAAAACACACTTATTTTATTTTTCTGGAAGCCCATCCTGAAAGTTCCACAAGCTATCCTAGATAACACATGTGTTTTATAATGATACCACATTTAACACTTTATTGATATAATTATTGAAAATGCTTCAAGCTATCATATTTTCATGTTCTGTGTTTGATATGTGTTCCATGTTTTGTAGACAATGACCTCCATTTGGTGATTTCTATAGCCAATGATTTTTTTCTAGATTTTGATTATGTTGTTTTGTTTTTGTTGTTTTGGACGATTAAGTTCCAATTCAGGATAGCCATCCTGAACAAGGACCGTCTAACATTCCCTACACTATTTTTTTTGGAAACCTATCCTGAAAATTCCACAAGCTATCCTAGATAACACGTGTGTTTTATAATGATACCATATTTTTATTCATTCACACAGCAAAAGTGCATTATTGTATACCAAATGTCATGCAACTTAATAACATGTCTCACAAATAAATGGAGACAAGTTATAAACCAAATGTCATTAAGGTCTGAATTTTGAGAGCAGAAAGAAAAAAGGTTTTTTTTTAATTTCAAAGCTTTATCCGAACTTGTCTCCAAGAAAAATCAAACAGGTATAACTGTATTAGACTCTCCAGCTACTTCTTTTTCTTATGGAATAAATTTTATTTGTGACCATAAGGTGTTCAATAAAAATACAAATGAGAGAAGTTATGTAGATCTCAGATTCAGAGAGCGGAGAACAAAACTTTTGATCGGTGCTCGTCGCTTCAGCATTTGATTTTTTTTCGATGACGTTGAGAGGAGGCGATGATCCAAACCAAAATTGGTCATGTTCTTCAATCACTTTGGCTCTGATCCAATTGGATACTTGAGCTCAGGCAGAGCTAGTAATTAAGGTATTGAAACTCCCATTGTGTCCCTGTCCTGCGTAAACCAAACCAAATTTTTTTTTCAAATAGTATCAGAATTTCTTGAAAGCTATCCTGAAACTATGAAACGCCTTCCTAAAACCAAAAGAAAAAATCTCAAAAGTTTTCCCAAACAAATTCATCTCAGTCACACTCACGAACACAAGCAAACTCTTCTGGCTCATTTCACACACACAATTTTCAAACATTATCATATCACCCAACTTAACTATAAAGATCCCCTCCCCTAAACATTCAATAGATGCGAACAAACAAAAAATGAATATGCCAGCAGGGATATAAAAGTGGAATCTAAAGGAAAAATCAAAACCAATCTGTTGTTTGAGAAAGCCAAGCTTAAAACATCACAAGTTTTCAGAAGCAAACTCATCACAGTCATACTGAGGAACACAAAATAATTCTTCTGGCTCACCTCACACACAGTTTTCAAAGCCAGCGTCAAGAAACTTAACTAACTCAGGCATAAAGCCAGTGTCTCCCATTATCTCTTAACCTCTTCTGGTAAGCTACAGAGCCTAGACGTAACCTTCAAGGCTGATTCTTGAACAGAGATCTCTCGTTGCTTAGAAGATACAGCAAAGGATCGAAGAACTTGCAACTCATCAATGCATTCAAACAACCGGGCGACCTGAAACATAAGTTATCGATTGCCCTTAACGCTGTCTCCTTAGATTTGGAAGAGGACAACAGATTGGGATCTGATAATACACTCACTAGCTCCTGGATTCCTCCTTTTCTAACAAAGACCTCACGTTTCTGTTCATCTTTAAAACACATACCTAACAAAAGATCAATAGAATTTACCTGAACAATCTCTTCCTTCGATCCAATAAGCTTAATGAAAGTTGTCTTCGTATCATCTTCTTCAATCATATACCTCTTGATCTCTTCAACACCTACGGGATTCCTCAACACTCCACATGAGCACTGTCAAAAATCTGAATATGAAATAAATAAAGCTTGATAAGAGAAGAAATATGAACATAAAACATTCAAAATCGCTTACCAAAAGCAAAGTCACAAACTCGTCTTCTTCCGTAAACCAAATTTTTTTGTAAATAAAGCTTCCTGAAATTTTTTCTTTGCGATTCTGATTCTGCCTTTTCTGTTTGATTCAAACAACAAAACAAGTTCAAATGTGTTAACTGAAGAACAACAAACTGAAACCCCCAAATTTCAAGTCGAAAACCCTAAGTAAAATTGAACTTTTCTTCATAAAACATTGATAATAACGATTAAAGCATACCGATACACAGCTCGTTACGTTCGTCGCCGGAGATTAACAACAGCTCGTCGCCGGAGGTGATTCGTCGGAGGAGGTGATTCTTCGTAACGTTTTCGAGAGAGAAGAAGAATCATTTTCTTTTCTTTTTTTATTTGTTAGTTGTATTATTAACTGGGGGCATTATGGATATTTTGTTTATTAATAAATGTCATTTTTGTGACTTTCTCCTTCTAGTGCTATTTTGGAGACAAAAACTTTAAAATGGCTATTATGGAAAATTGCCCTTTCATATATATTCAGAAAACAAATTATAATTTGATTGTAAATGCATTGTTTTTTGTGAATAACAATTTTCCATAAGTTTTTGCTGATAGAAACCTTTTTGGAATTTACAATTTTTTATTAAATAAGACATTGAAAGACTAAAAAAAATGTATCTTTTTGAAACAACATTTTTTTCTAGAATATGGATCTTTCTGAAACGGAAAGAGTATTATTTTTGAATGTTTATTATTAAGTTTTTAGATTTTTATCAATTTTTTTTTCAAAGTGTGATATGTTCAAAATACATTTAAAGATGATATGTGTAATTTAATAATATATATATATATATATATATATTCTATATTGAAGAATAATGTGTTCTCATTATTGAAATATAGTGCGATATAAATTATCAATTTTAAATTGAAAATGAATTTCTCTTTTCATATATTTGTATCATACTTCTAACAATTAATCTAAATTTTTAATCATTATTCAATTTAGAATCTAATATTATATTTTTACCCATTTTTTCAAAGCGCCTATCTTTTTGTTGGCTATTTTGATAAAATTTGCATGAATTATATTTCTTTTTAGAAAACAAAAAATTTAAAGTTATTCTATTATAAAGTTTGAAACTCCACCAGTGTTTTCGTATCCGACCCAGATCCGTGGTTGAATCGGTAGACCCGACGCTTTGTATATAGAGACGGAAATATGAGCTCTGTCCCGCGGGCCTGGCCCACGAATGCTTTCGGCGGGCGGGTTTGGCAGCCAATATTCAGACCCTATTTTTAGCGGGCTTCGCGGTAAGGACTTGTGCAGAATTAAGCTTTTGGGGATGAACCGGATTTGACCCACGGAACAATGAAGATCCGCAAAAAAAGAAAGTAAATGAAGATCTGCATTGTTTTTCATTTGGGTTGTTCACCTGCAAAAGCGCAAGGGAGGAGATGACTCGATGGGGATCTTCACCAACAAGGAGACAAACCTAACAGACCTCCGTCTATGGAGCTTCCAGCTCTGGTGGTTCTTTAGGTCATCTCTTCATATTCGATCTGCAGCATGGCTGTATATAATCATGTTCAAATTTAATAAAATATTTATTAATTAATTTTGTTATAAAATTCAATAAAAACCTACAAATCCGCAATTAATTAGATGGAGGTAGTCTTTGTAAAAAAAAATAATGTGAATCTAAAAAATTAAAAATGAAAACAAACACATGACCTCAAATAAATGAATCTGGTTTCTTAGAAAATAATATATCATGTGGTCGAACGATCCTGATGGACTATAATCATATTATTGTAATATATTTGTAATTTTGAATAATTATGTTTTAAATAATAAACATATTTGGTTATATTTTTCTCCTTACTGATTTGTATATAATATAAATATCGTTAAAGATTAAGGTAGAATACATATTTTTCGGCATAAAACAAAAATAAAAAACCAAAATCTCAACCAATCACCCTCTACAACTACATCAGCCACTTCTTTATTTTCTTTATTATGCTATAGAATATAAAACATATGTGAAACTACATTAACTTCACATCACTTATCTAATGATTTAAATTATAATTCAACAAAGATTAGTTTTAATGTAATGACCCGATCCCAGTCCTAAGGCCCAAACTGATCTGCGGCCTTACTTCCAATAAATGTCCACATGATTCCAGTTTTAAGTCTGTAGTTTCTAAGTATATTTCATTTCAATTGAGGTTCAGGACAAACCAACTTAAACAAGATAGAATAAGGGGCAAATCGATTGTATATATATAAATGAGATCCATACATCAT
>NC_027754.1:12712493-12718271 GCF_000695525.1 Brassica oleracea var. oleracea
TTTTTTTTTTAGGGCCGAGGATGAACCCCGCCCCGCAGTCCGTCTTCGACGTAGTTCGGTGAGCAGTTCCCGTGCATCGGGATCGTCTCATGACTCGGTTCCCGCATATATTCCCGCTCCAGCTCCCGCTGCCCCTCACGCTGCTGCTCAACAGGATCCGGGGGTCATGCCGGTTCATCTATTGGTTCAACAACCAGGTCGAGAGCATCTCTCGGTTCTCCAACCCAACCCACGACGAGGCTATAGCACTTGGTTAGTATTTTTTTTTATTTGTACCGTTATGTTTTTTTCCTTTAATTAACTTGCTAACTTGTATTTTTTTTAAAGGTTCACCAAGTCGAAAAATGGCATTAGCCGGAGCATCAACCAGATGATGTCAAAAATCTGAATATGAAATAAATAAAGCTTGATAAGAGAAGAATATGAACATAAAACATTCAGAATTGCTTACCAAAAGCAAAGTCACAAACTCGTCTTCTTCCGTAAACCAAATTTATTTGTAAATAAAGCTTCCTGAAATTTCTTCTTTCCGACTCTGATTCTGCCTTTTCTGTTTGATTCAAACAACAAAACAAGTTCAAATGTGTTATCTGAAGAACAACAAACTGAAACCCCCAAATTTCAAGTCGAAAACCCTAAGTAAAATTGAACTTTTCTTCATAAAACATTGATAATAACGATTAAAGCATACCGATACACAGCTCGTTACGTTCGTCGCCGGAGATTAACAACAGCTCGTCGCCGGAGGTGATTCGTCGGAGGAGGTGATTCTTCGTAACGTTTTCGAGAGAGAAGAAGAATCATTTTCTTTTCTTTTTTTATTTGTTAGTTGTGTTATTAACTGGGAGTATTATGGATATTTTGTCTATTAATGAATGTCATTTTTGTGACTTTTTCCTTCTAGTGCTATTTTGGAGACAAAAACTTTAAAAGAGCTATTATGGAGAGTTGTCCTTGTTTTAATGTTTATCAAACCAAGGAAAAAAAATAGTGAATCTTACATAACCTTTTCTGTTTTTAGACACCAAGCTGAAGTTCTTAGAAGTTAATAAGGAAAATGATGGACAAACACACAATTAAAAAAACACTTAGAAAAAATAAAAATTACTAATAGATAAAGGATAAAAAAAATAATTGGAAATACATAATATTATAAAATGCACAATATAACCCAAAATAAATTACTTTCAATAATACATAGGAAACACTCATAAAACCAAAAAAATAAATAAAAAATATTTATGATATTCCTTTTTCACGTTGAATCTAACCAAGCACGCCAAAGTTTAAAAGAAAAGTAGTGCATCGTATGGAATTTTCTGTCTTTTTATGGTGTCAAAATTCAAGATAAGGGAAATTTAAAACAAAGTCTTGGAAGACCGCAACCAAGAATTTGTACATAATCAAAACTAAGAGTTCAAAAATAGTAGAAAAAAACAAGCAATAAAAAATAAAACAATAAATTTGTGCTAATTAACGATGATAATTGATGAATAAGTGTTGGTGTGTCAAAATGTAGATTCTAATGTCATGTTGTTGAAATCTTATAAGAGATTATACTCCTATTTATTTGATTGTAAATATTTTCCTAACATATATAAATAAAATTTAAAAAAAAAAACTAAAATGATTAAAAATGAAAATTTCTTTACAACAATTTTGACTAATAAAAATAGAGAATTCGGCCAAAAAAAACCTCAACTTTGCACGAATTACCAAAAGAAACATGAACTTTTGGGCTGACAAAAAAAACACCAAACTTTCATTGACTTTAGAATTAATTAACAATGTTTTCGCTGACTTGCCAATTTAGCACGCCGTCAACAAATTTAACAGAAATATTTGACGTCGTTTATTGTTGGCGTTAACTGAAACGACGTCGTTTTCAAATGATGTAAAACGACGTTGTTTTACATGATTTGAAATTAAAAATATGTAGACCCCTGGATTCGAACCTAGGTTGGTTGGTCAAATGGCAAGGTATTTTACCCCTGGGCTACTGGCACTTGCAATGTATTTACTAACATGTTTACTTTTATTTGGTACATATTAAATATAAAAAAAAATTCTCTAAAATTCTCTCAAAACGACGTCGTTTCACTTAACGCCAACAATAAACGACGTCAAATATTTCTGTTAAATTTGTTGACGGCGTGCTAAATTGGCAAGTCAGCGAAAACATTGTTAATTAATTCTAAAGTCAATGAAAGTTTGGTGTTTTTTTGTCAGCCCAAAAGTTTATGTTTTTTTTGGCAATTCGTGCAAAATTGAGGTTTTTTTGGCCGAATTCTCAATAAAAATATACAGCAATGTGCATAATAAATACATATTTTACGCTATAAATTGGATTAACATCTCTACAAACCATGTAAAAGTTTTAGTACTTCGGTAAAGGAAATTCAAATAGTATGTATTTCAGGTTTTTAAAAAATAAGTTAGTTGTTTTAGAAAAATAATTATCTCTGTTTATAGAACAAAAAAAAGATTTAATTTAGTTCGAATACAACTTCTGATCTCTTCAAAGAAACTAACTTTTACTAATGAGTCCTCCAAATCTTGACAACAAAAACATCTTGGTAGTTGATCTCGAATGAAATATAGAAACCATTATGAATCTTTTCCCCCCATAATCTAAAATCATATGCTTAAAATTTAAGACTTAAGCAAGAAATGGTTCTGAGATTCTCATATTTGTTCCTAACAAACAATAGAGCTTATTTTACCAAGCCGAGTATCACCCAATAATAAACTTAAGAAATGAGACCGTTGAACATCAAGAACAACATTCCCACCTCAGGAACATCACTTCCAACCAACTGGATGGCTAATGTTTGGATTGCCAATTTCTCACCAAAGTTTAAACTTTCTTTTAGGAAAATTATGCAAAGGCTTCAAGGCTGGCGAGAACCTAAAAAAGAGTCATATACATTAGTTGTGGGATAAAAATTATTCAATTTCAAGTGACATAACAACTCAATCATGGTGATGCATTAGAAGCAAAAATTCAAAACAAATATTAATTACAAACAAACTAACTAACCCACAACTTAAATTAATAAAATAATATATCTCAATACCAACCAAACGTTTCTTACACGATGTCTCTATATTGAAAAAGAAAGTGTCATGGAACTAATATGATCTTTATAGTGCCACCAAGAAAGTGCCATCTCAACAATCCAGAAAATCGATGTAGTGATTGTTATTACTATAAACAGATCGAGCTTCTTGGAGTTGGTTTTACGGTGACTAATAAGTGCCTACACTCATCGACCATTACTCAATTTTCACAGTTTCATGTTTCAACGTTTTCTTATTTTGATAAGATTTGCTTTACTACCTTCTTTGCATTCAATATAACATTCTATTATTAATAATAAATGCAATTTCAAATAATCACCATTTTCACTCCAATAGCATGTCGAAAGACTATGATTTCAACATAAAAAGTAACTACTCTTATAACATAGACAAAAAATTACTTACAATCCATTTTTTCTAACCCAAAATATTACAAACCACAAATAACACACCGAACATGGGATCAACTTTTCGTAAAAAGAAATAACTAGAAGGCCATTTGAAACCCCCACATCACATCAATGCCACATCTCTTTGATATAGAGACAACTATTGTTTTTTTTGGACAGCATAAACAACTATTGTAAGCAAACAAAACATATCTTATCACATATAATCCTTCCTCACTTAAAATTTTTTAAATGACAAAAATCATTATCATATACATCTCTTGCAAATGCAAACCTAAAACACAAACCACAAAATCATACAAAAAAATAAAAACCTAGATCACAAGTAAGTAGACATAAAATAGAAAACATAGGTATTGTGATATTGTAACCAATAATTGCTAGGTTTTGGATGAAACAAATACTAAAAAACCATATTGATATATCATATTCACTACAAGAAAACAGGGGGATTCTGATGGCCGAAATCGTCAGAAATTCGTCGGAATAGACCGATTCCGACGAATTTCTGACGAACCTGTCCGTCGGTATCGTTTTGTCGGAAAAAAAAAATTCGTCAGAATTTCGTCAGAACTTCCGACGACTTTCTGACGAATACCGATAAACGTCATTCTGACGAACTTCCGACGATATTACGATGCGGACACACGAGACCAGAGTTCATCGGAAAAACTATTTACCGACGGAGAACGTTCCTCGGACAATTCCGACGTAGTGGATTCCTCGGACAATTCCGACGGACATTGGTCGTCGGAATATACCGACGGATATTTGTTCGTCGGTATATTCCGACGGAAAATGGTTCGTCGGTAAATTCCGACGGATATTGGTCCGTCGGTATATTCCGACGCCCAGAGTTCGTCGGAATATACCAATTTAAAAACGAATTATTTTTGCATTTTTATATATATTTTTTATATTAAAAATTAATCAATAAATTAAAAAAAATCAGAAATTTAAAACTAATAATATTATATAATTTAAATTCATACAAACCGAAATAGAAAAAAAACATTCAGAAAGTTTAAAATTCATACAAACCGAAATAGAATAAAAAAACATTCGGAAAGTTTTAAAAAGCCGAAAAAAACTAAGATGAACTCGAAGACATCAAACGATCTTGCTTCTGCATTATCTCGGTGTTGAACTTCTTCTGGGATGCCAACTCAGCAAGGATAGTGGCATTCTCCGAACGGATAGTGGCATTCTCAGAAAGGATAGTGGTGTTCTGCTCCTCCAATGCCCCAATCCGTTCATCTTTGTCATGTAGCTCCTCGAGAATCATGGGATCGGCATACGGAGCTTGCGAAGAAGATGCCGGATACGAAGAAGCACGACGGGCCAACCCAACTAAACGGCCTCCTTTCCTTTTAGGAACCGCCTACAAAAATATTTAAAGTAAGTAAATATGGACAAGTAAGTAATCGACATTATAAAAAAAATATATTAATAAAAAAAATTACCTTTTCAACCATCTCATTTATTTGCAATAGAGACAGGTTGGTTGAAGCTCCCGTGGAGTCGCCGTCATCAGAGAGAGGCTGAGATTGAGAAACTATCTCAGCTTCCACCAAATCAACTACACCTCTGATCACGGGGTCCTGAATTTGACCCGTCGTCTTGTTAGTGTGAGCCACCTTAATGAGTTGGAGACGATCAACGGGATTACCGTCATTTGCTTCGATCTAAAAAAACCGCCATTATTAGCCAAAAAATATATAAAATATTTATTTAAAAAATATAAAGATAAATAATAATAAAAAACTTACAAGTTCATCCTCCTTAGTAGACATGGAGCAAGCGCCGAGGTTGTGCACATACATACCTTTCCCGCCACGATCGCTCTTCCGGTTCCTGGAGTTCCTAGAAGACGTCTCTGCAGTGTCTTCCCTCTCCCAATGAGCTATCAACTGCTCCCACACCCCCCCGTTGATGAACCGTGGCTTCTTGTTCTTCTGCCAAACTGTCTTCCACGCGTTTATCTGCTTTGTGTAAGAGTCCATGGCCTTTTCGTTGAATTTCTTACGGACTGTTTCCGTAAGATCGGAGTGCCAGTTGAACTCTTGCTACAAAACAAACAAAATTTAATAAGTAAATATATTTAAAAAAATGTAAAAACTTTAAAAAAATGAAGAGTTACGATACCGCAAACTGACGAAACCACAACTCTCGTTATTCGGAAGGGATCACACTCCACTTTGGATATCCAAAACGGAGCATGGAGTACATCATCTGGTTGATGCTCCGGCTAATGCCATTTTTCGACTTGGTGAACCTTTAAAAAAAA
>NC_027754.1:12720954-12723004 GCF_000695525.1 Brassica oleracea var. oleracea
GTGTCCTGATAACGAGGTTTCCCACAAAATTTGCATATATTCCGTGTCTCATCCGCTCTCTAGTAGATCATGCAGTTGTCAATACATACATCTATCACTTCATACGGTAGTTGAAGACCTGCAACAAGTTTCTGAACCTCGTAGTATGAACCCGGTGCAAGGTTATCCTCAGGTAGAATACCTTTGACAAAATCAGTAATCGCATCCATACATTCTTCAGCCAAATTATAGTCTGTCTTAATACCCATTAATCTAGTTGCAGATGATAAGACTGAATGACCATCTCTACAATTTTGATACAAAGGTTGTTTTCCTGCATCCAACATGTCAAAAAATCTCCTAGACTCGGGGTTTGGTTCTTCCCCTCTATAATGATCATGTACCATCTGCTCAGTACCTACACCATAATCTATATCCGTTCTAGATTCTTCTAACCTAATATCAGGCTGAGGTTCACTAACAGGCTGAGGTTCGCTAGTACTACCATATTCATAACCAGTTTTCCCATGAAGGTACCAAACTTTATAATTACGTGAAAACCCTTTCATATACAAATGAGTCCAAACATCAAATTCTTTTATAACCTTATTATTATTGCAAGAAGAGCAGGGACATCTTAACATACCACTTTTTGCATCCGGTTGCTGTTGAACAAGCCTCATGAATTCTCCAATCCCTTGAACGTATTCTTCCGTAAGCAAATTGGTGTTCGGATCCAAATGAGGTTTATCCATCCACGAACGATAATAAACTTCTGAAGACATGATTTTCACGGAATTGTTATGACTAAAGAGAATGAAGAGAGAATGAAGTGTGAATGAGTTGAATGAGGAGGGGTTGTATTTATAGGAAATTGTTTACGGCCCTCCGACGACTTTCCGACGAAATTCCGACGGATGTAAAGCAGTCCGTCGGAATTCCGTCGGTATTGTCCAATCTCAAACGGCTATATAACGGTCATATATATTTGTCGGCAATAAAAACCCCAATCTTAAACTCTATTCAGATTTATCAACCAATAAAAACCCCAAAATCTATTTCAATATTTGTTGGAAAAAACAAAGATCAAATCCTTAATTAGTTAGATTTGAATAATAAACAAAATTAGAAACTGAGTGTTTCTTCAAATTGATGTGTCAATCACGTAGAGTTTCAAACGAATGAGTAATATATCCAAATTTCAAACGAATGAGTAATATATCCAAATTTTTTTAAAAAAATTTAAGCAAGAAGTTTTTTGCGTGGATTCAAATATGTAAAATATTCAAAAGTAGCAATCACACGTATAGAAAGAAATTCACATATTTGAGGTGTCAAGTGACCCCACTAGAATATAATTGGACCCGTCCATTGTAAATTGCGTTAAAAATTAATTGTAACTACGTCGTTTAAAGTTTTTTTGTGCTATGTTATTTAGAGTAACTCCAAAGGGAGTTTGTTTCCACCGGAGCCGTAGCGAGAGTGAATCTTCCTAGGGATGTATCTAAACTTTAAAAGAAAATTAAAAATAAAAAGAAAATAGGAGAGAAAGTCACAAAGTATCTTCTTTTACCAATTTTAAGAACCACCTATTCACATGTAATGTCACGTGTCTTTCCATCACTAAATCACATGTAATGCGCGGAATTAAGTTATTATTTTTATTATATTTTGGAGAATGAAACAATAGTTTGGTTTCATTTGGATTAGGGGTGTTCAATCCAGATATCGGGTTGGTTTCGATTCGGTTCGGTTTTTTTCGGTATTTTGGTTAGTAAAATATAACTACTATTCTAAATCCATATTTACTTTGACTTTAGTCTTTCACATACTTTTGAAAGATTTCAACTGGACAATTAAATTGATCAGCCAATCTTGTTGCTTTAAATCATTAGTATATATATATATATATATATATTATTTAGTTTGAATATTTATTAAATAAAAATTCATATGCGTTATATTTTATGATCATTTGTAACTTATTATAACAAAAAAAATAATCTATTGATCACAAAATTTTCAGAGTGAGAATCTTCAAATTTCTAATAATATATAGACGTTTTGAAAA
>NC_027754.1:12723422-12724471 GCF_000695525.1 Brassica oleracea var. oleracea
ATATATATATTAGTCATTTATGGTAATTCCGTAGGTTTGATTTAAGGAAAGAAAATAACATATCATATCATTATATCATATAGTTTGACCAACTTATGTATCTAACAACATATAAAAATCGAATGTGGACCTACTTATTTTTCAATTGAATGTAATTGACTACCTAATTTAGTGCCACCTATGCATTGGGGCCTATTTTAATTAATACAAAATTGAGGTTACATCTTTTCAAATGTTCCTCAATTAATATATAGGGGATTAAAATTTAATTATATAATAAGGTAATGCTATAATATTATTACTAGATTAAGATCCGCGCCTTACGCGGGATAAACATTATATATATATAAATTATTTTATGTATTATATGTTCTTACATATTATGAAATAATAAATATATATTGAATAATTAAAAATCAGTAACTATTACATATATAATTAAATTGGTGCGAACGTATAAATCAATTTTATTAATCCAAACATTTTTTAAAAATTTTTGATAGGATTAAATTTAAATGATATTAACATACATAGTATATTTTTAATATTAATGTCTATTTTTTTTTAAATGATGATTTCTACTCATATGTTTTTTTATCATGTGTATTTTTAATAGCAAAAACTTTAAATTACTGATAACAAAATTTTCATTGTGGGATTAATAATTTTAGTAATGGATAATTTAAAAATAAATTATCAATGTTAGTTCAAAAATTTTATCAAAAAAAATTATTCAAAGTAAATTTTGAAACTAAAATATTTATTTATTCAATATGGTTTATAGTTTAATTTAGAATGATATATATACATATATATTTTAAATCTTAATGATTAATTAAATTAGACTTTTATTTATATGATTTTGTAACCATTTGTATTTTGTAATAACAAAAAATTTAAACCATGGATCGCAAAATTTAAACCATGGATCGCAAAATTTGAATGTGGGACTTTTAACAGTTTTAGTAATTTAAAGTCGTTTTATAAAATTCAAAATATAACATATACATAAAAATCCAAATTTTTATAATATGGTTATTGTGTTTTTT
>NC_027754.1:12724526-12743220 GCF_000695525.1 Brassica oleracea var. oleracea
AGATCTTTATTATTCAAAATCATTAATTGTCATATATATTTTACCCATATTAGGCAATTCCATAATCTTTATTTAAGGAAATAATAAATGACATTAATAATGAATTTATGGTTAGTTTAATAAAAAGCTTATTATATAATTAGATAGACCAACCTATTTCTCTAATAATTCTAAGAATAGGATTACATGTGGCTACAAAAATAAGTTGTAATGTTTCACGAATAATACATAGAGGATTTTGGTGATTAGAAGCTACACTTTAGATGGATTGGAGCTAACCCATGTCCGAGAAAAATAAGTAAAACCCTGATAGCATTGATAACAGAGAAAGAGGAAAATGGTTTTCTTGCCAGATGATCTCTGTGCAGCAATATTATCGAGACTACCGATAAAAGTCTTCACAAGTTTTAAACTGGTTTGCAAGCAATGGAACTCAGTGGTTGAGTCTCAGATTTTCCGCAATCTTTTCATATCTCAACACCAAAACACTCAATCTTCATCATGGTCGCTCATTAAAGGTGCATCTAATAGGACAGAGTTCTTGGCTCACTACAGATGCAAAACTTGGGGACTTCAACGGTCTCTAGAGTCTTACATCTCCTCTTTCATTAGCTACAAGTTCGAGAACCAGAGAGGAAAGTACCGACGAGGCAGCGTCGTGGCTTACAGCGATGCAGGGTTTGTTTTGATCGACGTATCGTCTTACAGATATTCTGGGTCGACTTTCGAGAAACGATCCTTGTGCGTGGCTAATCCAGTTTCACAGGAATGCATTGAAATCGATGTTCCTAAAGCGTTTGAAAATAGTGGAATTTTCTGGCCTTTTGGAATCGCCACACGAACTGATAACGGCGTCGTTATAAGTTATAAAATTGTTGCATATTCATCTAATAGCGATGTTGGGTACTTAGTATATTCATCTGAGACAGGTTTGTGGAGTCCTCTCCCTTATAATTTTGAGAGATGTGAGTGTAACTATACAATTAGCTTGAACGGGAATCTTCACTGGCTATCCCGCAATAATGATGAACTTGTATCCATGGATTTCAACGCCACTACCATGGAAGCTGGTCTGTTCCGTTACACGGCTTTCCCTGATTTAGAAAAACGTGTCAAATTCAAAAGAGCTTGCACAACTTATCAAGGAAGTCTCATGTATATGAACATAGTCTCCCAAGACAATGATGATGGAAGTGTAGACCATAAGTTATGTGTATGACGGCTCGAGAGCTGGGAGTGGCAACTAAGATCTGAAATCTCTACGGATTTGACTGAGACCTACTTCGATTATTTTCCGTTGAGAGTTGACTCTCTTGATGCTACAACAGCCTACTTTCTTAGCCAGAAGCACCAACGTTTTATAGCTTTTAACTTACGCAATGGTGCGTGTTTGCTCAGTGCGTGTTTGCTCCACAGCGGTGGGCGCATTCTGAGATTTCTTCACTACCCGGAAGGATCTTATTTTTACTCATTCGTTCTCCCACAATGGCTGTATCGGTTACCCAGGTAGCACGGTGAGAAGAGTGTAGACATTATTTAAGAGCCTGAATAATTGTTTCCTAAGGTTTTTTTTTATTATTATTACTGTTAGTTCTTTATATGAGAAGTTGTAAGATGGTGCTTTTTTTAGTGTTTGGTTTGAATGCAAAAATATTGGAAGAAAATGGGTGGAGCATATATATACAGAGCCGTGCTTCAAGTGTATCCAAAAAGGCTTTCGCCTAGGGCCCCCAAAATATATAGTTTTTTTAGGGCCCCAAATTTCCAAAAATTATTAGTAGTATATTGGTTTAAGTTTGCCATTTATTATTCAATACAAGTTCAATTATCTACATTGCTTTTTAAAAAATGAGTATTTTATTTTATTGTCAATTTTCCAAATTGAGAAAAGGAATATATGTTTTATATGTCAAACTCCTAAATAAAAAGGAAAAAGTGCAGTTATACTTAATATATTTGGTTCGTATATATTCCTAAGTATTCTACGTGCAATGTTCACATCAATCTTTCTCAAGCAAGCACACACGTCTTCTTTCTTGGTTCTCAATCCTGTGCTACAGGTGTCTCTTATATTATCATCAGTTTTGTTAAAGTGGTGAATTTTTTTATTTTTTTATTTTTTTAGTTTTCAGTCTTTGTTGATTTAAGTTTAATTATTAATTTCAGAAAATATGCCTCCAACGAGATCATGTGCATCAGGAGCCAAGAAAAGACAAAAAAAAAGACAGAGTTGATGCATTGGTGAAATCAATGCAAGGTTCTATGGACAGATTTCTTGTAAAATCAGCAAATCTTAATGAATCCGGTAGAAGTGGTGATGAGTTTGATGATCCAATGGAAGATGAGAATGAAATAAATGATGAGGATGTCAATGAAGAAGATAAGGAGGTTGAAGATGATGTTACTGATGTCACTGAAGAGGATGATAATCTAAGTGAAAAGGAGAATGAAGACGTGAATGATCAAGTTCAAGATAATACTTAGTTTTTTAAAGTTATTGTCTTAATATTTTTTTTTCAAATATATATTGTACTATGATAAAAAAAAATTATAAAGGGGCCCCATTTTTATATTCGCTTCAGGCCCCATTAAACCTTCGCACGGCTCTGCAGATAAAGCTTAAGTCTCTCACCTCTCCTAATTTTTCTAAATCTGATTTAAATCAGTCTCTCATATCTCCCACATCTCTCAGTTTCCCATTGATTTCTTGATTGTCGTGATGTAGACAACTCCGTGTAAGCTTTGATTACGCATCATTGTTCCAGACCCAAATGAAATAACAAATATTAAGATTGAGAATTAGAGGCTGAGAGACCACCATAGAGAGTTTTGGGTGATGTGAATGATTTTGCCGGTGACAGAAAACATTGAAGAGGACTTAGACCATAGTGATTCAGTTTGATTTGGTTTAATATCGGTTTAAGTGGGTATTTTAAATGATGGTTTACGAATCTGTAATATGTTAGATCAAATATTTAGTTTGAACCGTTTTCCGGTTCAATTTTCAGGTTTAATGGTTTTTACTGCTTTTCTAAAAAACCAAGATTTGTGGGGAAATAGATCTTAAACTTTGTTTTCGGGATATATAGAACGATGTCATAGTTCGGAAGAGATCTGATGCTATATCATAGTTCTCGTGGGGAAATAGATTTCGTTTTACTATAAACTTGCAACATACAACGGTTTCGTTTGAGTAAAAACATTTTCATGTTATCAAATCAATTTTGAACCAGTTTTTTTTTCTTGGAACAAAAACTTACTTCCAATAAAACTATTCTTCCCTAGAAAGAGTGAATTATTCATCCTCTTGGGCCAAGTTAATAGTAGTTTTATCATCATATACTAATTCTCTATTCAAATTCAGTGGGACTCTTTAGTGTTATTCGATCGAATTTTAGGCTAGCAGAGGTTGTCTTGAAAAAAGTTATTATCAAAAGGTAATATTCACGACAAAATTGAGCTGTATAATACATGTGCAGATGTTTGGTAGCAACTCGTTTAAACTTTAATATTACAGTTAAACAACAAAAAAATGCTAAAAAACACTAGTTGCTGAATCAATAAAAAAACAAAAACGATATAGGAAAATTTACCAAAAATAACATAAAACTTGATTTTAAATGTAAAAATATACTCTAAAAGGAACCAAGTGAGGACGGCCCAGTGGTCTTGAGGGAGCTTTGGCCCAATACGGACCCGGGTTCGAATCCCACTGGGCACCGTCGATTAAAATAGAGTGAAAAAACGGCTTCCGGAGAGGTGTACTTAGGCGCTAGTCGGGTTCTCTCCGGTGTGTCCGGATTATCTGGATTATAAAATATATATATATATATATATTTTAGCGAGTGAAGATAGTTTGATGGCATCTTGTACCAATCTTGAAGCAGCTTTAAAGCATGTAAATCATTCTGATGTTATTGGGGATGATTTGTGTTTTGAACTGATGGTTCTAAAAGAGGCATTGCCACAAGATTACAAGAGACCTCTTGAAGTTTTGAACTTCTTGAAAGGAAGGGAAGAGTGTTATCCAAACTCATGGATTGCTTATCAAATATTATTGACGATTCCAGTTTCTGTCGCCACTGCTGAAAGAAGCTTTTCCAAGTTAAAGCTAATAAAGTCTTATCTTCGATCAACCATGTCACAAGAAAGGTTAAATGGTCTAGCAATTATATCGATCGAGAGAGAATTAGTTAGGAATCTAGATTATGATAATTTGATTAAAGAGTTTATTGAAAAAGAGGGAAGAAAAATTTTGTCTTAGTTTTTTAAAGTTATTGTCTTAATATTTTTTTTTCAAATATATATTGTACTATGATAAAAAAAAATTTATAAAGGGGCCCCATTTTTATATTCGCCTCAGGCCCCATTAAACCTTCGCACGGCTCTGTATATATATTGTAGGTCTGATTTCTTGATTCGTGGAAGATAAAACATATGAACCTTACACTTTTATCCTTAGTTCGTATAAAGATAACAGAATATAATTGAGACAGAGCACATGCAAGGTAAGATCAAAGTTGGCTTGCAGACGAGTGGAGGGAGCTATACAAAGATTTTTAGGAAAAACAAAAAAAACAGACCAAGTAAACATCTATTAGTCAACAAAGCATTTTCATTCCACTTCGCTCAACTCATTAATCCAAATTTTCAATTCCAACAATTCACCTTGCAATAAACTGCTAGGGATCAACATGACGTTCTCTTTTGGGATTTGATAGCTCATATGAAGTATCCTTTTCACCTCAGGCTCTGGTGATTTGTAAATCACTTGAATAGTTCTGCATCTTGCGTCTGTCATGCAGTTAAAAACTAAGTAAATCGATGTCAAGAACTGATAGGATGACGTGGAAGGGCTAGAGCTAAGGGAAGACTCTAGATGGGCGAGAGGCTTTGCCGTTAGATCTCTGAAACAGGAAGAAGACGGGAGTATGTATAAAAGGGGAGCTTGAGAGATGTTTAGGATCATGCTTGAAGTTGTAATTGGTTAGACGTATGAGTCTAGGCCCTATCGATATGAGATCGGTGATTCAAGATGCGCTCGCTATGAGAGTGTAGATTGAGTCAAGCCTCACCTCTCCGGTATGCAGTGCTTTTCACCATCACTGGAAAAAGACTCACCTATGCGCTTTTGTTTTTCTTCACCTTCTTTTTCTGGGAGATTATCTGGTATCTGTTATAGATCAGACAGGCATATTAGATCCATGTTGTGCGGCTGTTTCTTACGGCGTTGTATATTATTTCGGTCAATATTGGTCTTTTCTTTTCTTAGGTTTTGGCTGAAGTTAGAAACTACATCTCGTTGGATTGATTTAGAGTTTAGTTGTCATTGATGTTGTTTTCCTCGTCGCTGGTTTGCTGTCAATAGTATCTGCTCGTCTTGGTTTTCAAGATCTCGTTTTTGGTGATTTGACTTCTATGCTCATTTTCATAGCGTTCGAGGATGGCTCCACGGTTTGGTTTGTTGATTTCATTTTGTCTCTTTTTATCTCTTTGTTCTCTCATCTCGTTGCACCTTTCATCGCTGATCACGTCTCATATGGCTCTCCCTTTTTCCATATTTGCTACTCCAGGTTTTGATAGTGTTTTTCTCTGTGTATGTTTTGTGCGCCTGGAAGGTTGTTTATGGTCTCAAGCTTAGGTTTTGGTTTCTCGGTGGTTGGTTTTCATTCTCCCCCACTCAGGTTGTTTATCTTCTTCTCATGCATTCCTTGGTGTAGGTGTGCAGAATTAGTCTTTGGAGCTTTGGTTTCTTCTATTCAGAGTTTTGTGGCTCTTCGCTTGCATGAGTGTCTTGTATGTGCTTGATTAGTTTGTTAGGTGTTTTTATCTCTTAGCTGGTGGTTGTGCTTCCGGTGCTTTAGACATGCATCTTTTTGTTTCGTGGTGACTTTGTTCTTCCGATGATTATTCTTTCTTTGATCCGCTTTTTTGGTTTTTGCGCTGGTGCTTGATCGCAATCCTTTGTGTTCCGGAGATTTTTTTTTGTCTCATATTTTATCTTTTTATTTTTTCTCACATCTGCTAGTTTTAGCCAAGACATTATATGGTAAGATGAGATAGATTAGTCTTCTTTGTTGATCTTTTTTCAGCTCCAAACCTTTATTGAGTTAGTGTTACTACGTTATTTTGTTTTCTCTCTCTCGTTGGGGAAGTTTTATGTTTAGATTACGTATTACAGTCTAATTTTTCTTATAAGTTTGGTCATTTTATATTTTTAATAGTTAAATAAATATATAATTTGTAAATTAAATAATAAAAATGGTAAAAAAAACAAAAAGCCATTTATGCTATTTTTAGTAGTGAATAAATTAAATATGTAAATATATTTCTATTATTTTATTTATTTCTTTATTCATTTTGAATTTTAGTGAACAATAAAATAGATTATCAAACTTCATACGATAATAGTTAGTGCAAAAATGATTAGATAGTTCACGATTAGAAAGTACTTAGCCAAATTGCAATAATCTAAAAGAAGAAGGATCTAAATGTAAAAAAAATACATGGATGACACAAAAGCCTCATGCCGCTTGTCAGAAGAAGAAAAAAAATCAATTTTATATATATATACTAGGGTCGGCCCGCGGGTAGGGCGGCATATACATTATTTTTGATATAGATTATTATTTTTTAATGATTTGTGGTTTATATTTTTGGTTTCATTTGCAAGAGATGTGTATAATAATGATTTTTGTTTTTTTAGAAAGTTTTAGCTGAGGAGGGTTTATATGTGATATATTATTCTTGTTAGCAATAGTTTTAAATGTTCTTTATATATTTTATTCTAAAATTTTATTTTTCTTAAAATGTTTGATTTTGAATTATGTGTCAATTGTTCTTTATATGATTTTGTTTTTTGACAGCAAACAATTTACAGACTCATATTGA
This sequence comes from Brassica oleracea var. oleracea, assembly GCF_000695525.1. NCBI lineage: Eukaryota > Viridiplantae > Streptophyta > Magnoliopsida > Brassicales > Brassicaceae > Brassica > Brassica oleracea. The sequence goes on from NC_027754.1 coordinate 12,731,418, forward strand.
CTCTGTAAACCAAATTGGAAACTCTGCATCCATGTGTACGACGAAAGACGGTTGATGTCGGGCACTGCGTGCTAAGCTATCCGCCTTTTGGTTCGCCATCCTTGGTACATGAACGATGTCTGAGTTGAGAAAACTGCTCCTCAAAAGCTTAATATCTTCTAGATAGGGTCCAAATGCTGGTCATTCCTCGGGTTCCGAAACCATCTTCACCAACTGAGAACAATCCGTTGCAAACGTAACCTGAACCTGCCTTAAACTCTTCTTACATTCCATTGCCCATATCAATGCCTCCATCTCCGAATGGAGAGGTGATAAACATGCACGGACATTTCGTGCGCCGAACAAACCATCAAAGCCTGATAAAGTACTATACCAGCCTTGCCCTGAGAACAAATCCTTATCTTTCCACGAGCCGTCTATAAAGCACCATCTTCCTGAATTCGTTTGAATGGAACTAATCTGTACATCCTGTGCCACTCGCTGATTCCTTAAACCCTGAGCCTCAGCCCAAAGTTTTGATTCCAGTTCGGCTATCTTAAGGGTATCCCTCGGATTTGATATTGCTAAACACCTTATTATTCCGACCTTTCCAAATATACCATAAGATTCATGCAAACTGATGTTCTTTATATGATTATTCTTATTTTTTGTAATTTTTACTATTATTTTTTTTTTTTGTAACAAGATTAAGTTTTAGTCTCGTTGCAGTTAACTAATCTTTTTAATGATTTGAATGAGAGTATCTTCTATTTTTATTATGGTGGTGTATATGTATTTAACATTTTGTTCTTTTAAATCATATAAGTTCACCTTTTTATTGATCTTTCGTTCATATTAAGCAATTATATATTTAAATGTTTTATCATTTCATTTTTAAAACTATAATTCACTTTTTAATTCAATATGTAATTTATTAAAAAAACATTTTATATTTTTTGAATACAATAACTTCACATTTTTCAATATATCAAAAACAATGTTTTCATTTTTTTATATTAGTAGGATGTACTTACAAATCATATATATTTTACCATTAATCCTTAGTGAAACTGTTTAATTATTATTAATTATAAGTATTATTAATTTTTAATAATTTTTACAACAACTTTCATTAAAAATTGTGGACATATTATTTTCTTACGTTGTCGGTTGTTTTGCTTTGATTGTAAGTAGAATAACTTTCCAAAACCTTCGGTGGCTTGACACAGAAGACATGGAGCTTTCTATCTTTTATACATTTTTGAATTATATTAATTCACATTTACATAATATAATTACACACACACGCACATATATATATATATATATATATATTTAAAAAGTTTAAAATTAAATATTTCTGACATAGATGATGGTGATAATATTGATTATCGAATTTGACTTACTGCTTAAAATAAAATTCAAGTCTTTAAAATATTGAAAATATAAATATATTTATATAACCAAATTAAATAAATTTATTTTTGTTAAAAACCCATTTTGAAATAATTTATTTATACTTTTAAAAATAAAATTGGATTAAGCTGAAAATTTTCAATTTTTATTATAAATATGTGTAGACGTATTAGTATATTTGTTTCAAATACTAACAGTAAGAGTTATGAAATTTTTCATAAGCTTTAAAGAATTGTGATAATGTATCAATTTATGTTGTTTCAGTTGATATTGTGGCTTCATTAAAGGAGAGATTGTTTTTTTTAAGAAAAAATGTTGTTTTTTTTTCAAAGAAAAACATGTAAAATTTCATTTGTAAAATTATCTTATGATATTTTCAAGTAGTATGTAAATTTTAAATGTAAATTTTGAAATATAAGAATATTTTATTTATTTGTAAATCTAATTTCATGAATATAATAATCAGAAAATCCTAATGTCCAAGCATAATATAGTGTACTACATAATGTAAGTAAACCTGGAAATGGGGTTTAAGCCACCTGAAAAGTTTACACGATATAAAATCTATTGGTGACATAAATGGCCCATTAGTTGATCTGTTTGCGGTGGGGCTGAATAATTAAATGCTAAATAGGTTTGGGTTCATAAACATGAAGCTTTATTAGATAGATTGAATATAAATCTATGACGTTTCAATGGCGTCGAAAAGATTGTGGGAGCTAGGAAATGCGAGGGGACAACGATGATGATATGGGTTGATATGGGTTTGTCTATAGTTCGCCCAGTAAGTGCAGTTCATCTTAAATTAAAAGCCCATATACAATCAAAACGAAAATCAAAGAAACTTACTTAGAGTCGGACACGTGTCAACACCAGATCAATCGACTTAATGACCTGGATCTTAGGTGGCATCACAGGAGAGAATCAACATTTCTTTATATATAAAGATATATATGAGTTATTCTTGGGTTCACCCCCTAGGGTGAACCTAGAGGTTCACCAACCAATATAATTTTGTTATTTCATATTCGACATCTTTTAAAAAAAGGAAACAAAATATTGTCTTTTTTTCTGGACAAAAGAAACAAAATATTGTCATATTATGTTTTTAAATAAAAAAAGTAAAAAATAAATAAAAAATAATAGTAATTATAAAAAAAAAAAAAAATTTTAAAAGATATTTTTAACGTCGTCAGCAAAAAACTAAACCTTAAACCCTAAATCCTAAACCCTAAACCTTAAATCATAAACCCTAACCCTTGGGTAAATGGGTAAACCCTAAACCCTTGGATAAACCCTAAGCTTTTTAATAAATCCTAAACTCTAAATCAAAAACACTAAACACTAAAACACTAAATCTTAAATCCTAAACTCTTGAGTGTTTTAGTGTTTAATGTTTTTGATTTAGAGTTTAAGATTTATCCAAGGGTTTAGGATTTAGTGTTTTGTTGACGATGTTAAAAATATTTTTTTATAACTGCTACTATTTTTTATTAATTATTTTTTTACTTTTTTATTTTAAAAATATAATATAATTTGACAATATTTTGTTTACTTTTTTAAAAGATATCGAATATGAAATAATACAATACTATTGGTTGGTGAACCTAGGGTGAACCCAAGAATAATAAATAGATCATCTCTTATGCTTTGTATGTTAATTTCAAATTCTATGGGTGTAATTACAATCTTGATCAGATCATAGATCTTAACTGGAATAAGTTGGAGTATATGCCATTGGACTGAAGAATATAAAAGGAAGAGAATATAAATAAAGAAAGTTGTAATAAGATCATCTCTTGTGCTTTGTATGTTAATTTCAAACTCTATGGGTATAATTACAATCTTGATCAGATCATAGATTACCTATCATCATGAGATTGTAATCGGCATCTTAATTTGCAAAGTGTTCCTTATTGAATCGGAATACTATTCGTTTTATAGATTACATAAATGCAGTGATCGTAGATCGAACACAAGACCGTCAAATGAAAATGAAAATTATTTTGGGAGAATAAGTTTTTGGCAAACTATTTCGATGTAGTTGGAGGGTTGGCATTACTTGTTCAGTTATATGTCAAGTCAAACCAGCTCATGATAATTCATGGATTCTATTTCTTCGCAAGTAATTTTCCCCTTTCAAACTTGAGAATAAGCTTGAGTTTAAAAGGGAGAAGTTCTTATAAGTATCAATGTTTGTATTACCGCCAACGGCTGAAAATTCAAATAAAAAACGAGGACGTAACAGACGATTGGTGGATTTGAATTCAAGTAAAGGAAGTGATGTGGCATAACTCGTGGTTATTCGTGGGCAAGAAGAAAGTGAAGTGAAAACTTGAAGTGAGCTGGGGCCTTTGTCCCTCCCTCCCTCCCTCCCTCGATTAATACTAATTTTCTCTTCCGTTGCGTTGCGTTGAGTTGCGGATGTCTCCTGACTCTAGCGGAGTCTTACCTTATTTTTTTTTAAGGCAAATCTCCAAAATAGCACATTTCTAAGTTTATGTCACAAAAATAGTCTTCAAAAACTAAAATGACAAAAATAGCATTTTATCTTTTGAAAAATTTAAATTTTTTTTTATTTTTCAAAATTTGAAATCTTATCCCAAAACTCCACTCCCTAACTCTAAACCCTAAACCTTAAATCCTAAACCCTAAACCCTAAATCCTAAACCCTAAATCCTAAACCCCACCCCTTAACTTTAAACCCTAAATCCTAAACCCCACCCCTAAACTCTAAACCCTAAACTCTAAACCCTAAACCCTAAATCCTAAACCCACCCTTTAACTCTAAACCCTAATGTCTAAATTAATTTATCATTGGGGTATAAGTATATATTTATCTCTTTTGATAAAACATTAAGTGTTATTTTGGTCATTTTTATTCTTATAAGCTATATTTGTGACAAAAACTTTTTTTGTGCTATCCTAGTCGTTTTCTCTTTTGATAAAACATTAAGTATTATTTAGGTCATTTTTATTCTTATAAGCTATATTTGTGACAAAAACTTTTTTTGTGCTATCCTAGTCGTTTTCTCTTTTTTTTATCAGTTTTTATTTTGTTCAGGAGCGGATTTAGACAAGTTACTAGCTGAAGGGCATGTTATGAAAGTAACAAAAAAACATTTAGACGAGACATTTTTCAGTCTTCTTTACTAAACTGAAAACATTTAAAAAATTAGGTTAAGTTGCATTAGGAAAAACAATAAACAGTAGGGAGCATGTGACCTCGACCGTCATACATATAGATTATCCCCTGGTTTCTTTTTGTCTCTAGACTTTTTGTTTATTTTAAAGACAAATTTGGTCTTTAACGGAGTTGTCTCTCCCGACGGCCCTTTTTTTTTTGTCATCTGTTCTGTTGGATTATAATGGAAACATGAAAGTTTTTACACTGGATTAGACTTTAGACTTCTCTTTTATTCACTGAATTATGTTCAATTTTTTTTTTTTGCTTGAATGGAGGTCTTTGTCATCGATAGTTTAACAAAGTTTCTCCATGCAATTGAAGACTTGAAACAGTGGGGTTTAAAACGTGGGTTAAAATCCCACTCTTGACAATTTATTCTTTAAGGTGTTCAAAAAAAAAAACAGTGGGGTTTACTAGGTTGATTTGGTTCGTAATTAGTAGAATCAGAGTTTTTCTATAAAGAATGTTCTAGTGATTGTTCTGAATTCAGTTTTACTGTCATTCTCGAGGTTTGATCTTTTGGTGACTTGACAAAGATTCATCCCTCCGGCGATTTAGCAACAAGGTCAACAGTGATACGGTGATCTAAAAGCTATTGTGGTGGTGGAAGTCCAAGCGAACAAGATCGTTGACGTTGGTTAGTCTCTGTACAACGTTTAAGATACCTGATCTTAGATATCGACTGGACACATGACATGTTAAGCACGAAATATATTACGCGTGACCGTTACGTGTCCATGTAATATGTTTATTTTACATATGTTTGACCACTACACTATGGCGTTGTAATGGGCATGTCAATGCCCTTGTACTTGCTCTTGATGGGCTTTAATAAAATCAAATGTCCACCACAACAATGAAATAAATGGTTGGATTTTTACAAACCAAAAAAGGAGCAAAATGTAACTGGTTACAAATAAAACTACATGTAAATGTAATTTGTTTTCAAATAAAGTTTGCATGTAGTTATTCCATCTAAATCAAGAAAATTAGAAACCAAAAAGAGGAACGAAATGGCTGAATTTCTAAGTAAGAAGAGATTAAAGAAATGAGCTAAAGCCGCCTCCAAGTGGTACTCTCGGCAGAAACACTGTTGATGCCTTCAAGCATGGACAATAGCTGAAGCCAATAGCCTGCAAAAAAAAAAAAACACACAGAAGAGAATCAATCAATTCATTGTTTTCGTAGATGCCAAATTCGAATCTCAAAATGAGATAAGTTCACATACGGGAATGCTAAGCAGTAGTCCGCAGTGATCGACCAAGACAAGAAAGCTTCTTCTTGCAGCGGCAGGGATAGACTTTAACGACCTGAGAGCTTTATGTGAGGACGAAGTAGAATGATTTCTGTTCAAAGATCTTGAAAGCTCAGCTAGATAGAGCCAGTCAGATTCAACCATGTGCCGAACCTCCATTGTTGTAGCTGTTCTCACCGGGCACTTACCGCAACGTGCTTCATCACATTGGTGGCTACTCAAGTCCCACCTGATGAGAAACCGGTTCATCAAGTAAAGATCTTTCCCTGGCAAAAGATGGACTTTATTAGAGGAAGATGCAATGTTGGTTCCATGATCTTCTGATTCATCCACCGGTTTGTCTTCTTTTTTAGTTATGAACCGATTGGTTTCATCTCTCTGCAGTAGACCGATGGTTGTGTAGGTCGATTCGCTTAAAAGATTGAGCTCTCTGGCTTTACTCAGTACGGATTCAGATGCAACATCCAAAAACTGGACATCAGATACTCTGTTCTGCTCTAAAAAAGTTTTTGCAGATGATATGATTTGTCCAAGGTCATCAGATGTCGGTCTTTTCCGAGCTTCATTGAAGCAAATGTTCAAGATCTCTGTCTTTGACGGTAAAGAACTGTCAAGAAAACAAGAGACTATAACTTCGGTGCCCTTTGAACCAGGAGCTGGACTAAGGTAACAACCAGCAGCTGTAAGAGATGTCTGAGTATCCATATGAAGCAAACGTTATCTCAATTAGTTACATCTCAAAAGTTTATTAGGAACAGAGCAACATGAAAGAGATGATTACCCTGCATGGAATTGCACGGATGTAGTTCAAAAGCAACTTCAAGGTGTTTCCTCTGATTGGTCTCTGCCTTTGGGAGATAAACTGGAGATTCAAAAGATGAGCAAAAAGTCAAAGAAAATAATTTAAAAAAAAAAAGCAATTAATTTACCAAAGGAAATGTAAACAACACCTGCAGGACCGTAGTAAGATACTTTGAGAGACAAATGTCTTTAACTTCTGTAGGGTTTAGTCTCTCTAGATCAAGAACAGCGTACCCTTTCTGCCAGTTCAAACATCAAAACACACATCACATTTACTCTTAACCAAGTCAACAAGGGCTTAAAGTGTGAAATGCTCTTACATCTGTCACTGATACAGTCTGATTTATTAAGTCTGTACAAACTTTATCTACAAAAGAACGTGTTCTCCGACATTCAGAAATAACTGCTTGCAGCTCTGACTTAAAAGTATCTGAAAAAACAAACAAGAACTTACATTAATCAGACATCATTGTCAAACAACAAGTCTAGTTTGATGTTTGACAATAGACTTTACCTGACTGTATATTTCCTATTGAAGTTCGAATCCGATTCCGAACAAACAACTGACTAAGATTAGTCGGATCTTCAACCCAATCTTGTCTACCCCATTGACATATCTGCTTGTTAACATCATAGAGTTAATGATAACAAAACATCCATTAAAGCTTTAAATGATTCTTTTGGAGTTTCTAGAGTTTGGATTGAACCTTGTACATGTCTTCTTTCCATAAATCAAGCAACGGACGAACTAAGAGAATAGATCTGTTCTTCATATGTTTTACGCCTAACTCCAAATCCTGGGAGAAAATCTCAGATGCAAATGATGTACCCGCAAGTCCAAGAACGCCGCTACCACGAGATAACCTGAGAATGAATAACTCAGCCTGCACCCAATTTCAGACAAGATTCATGAGAATATTCAAATATTGAACACTCTAAATTCTCAAAGCACCTTTAGTCACCTGGTCATCTGCATGATGAGCTATAAGCAAGACCCCAATCTGTTGTCGAAAGCAAACATTCGATATCATTTGATACCTATAAAGAAGCAGAATCGCATTAACAGCGAGTTTAACATGTGATGATTCTGATTCAAATCAATAGACATAACATAAAAGTAACCTCATATCACGAGCTGCTTCTTGTAAATGACCTTGCTTTGGTCTACCATTCACCCAATCACAACGAGCAATCTCACATCTGATTCCTATTAAACTTCCCCAAAGGTAACAAAACGAAGACAGACTCAAAAATGTTCATACTTTCTTCTTACCTATGTCAGAAACTCTGGAGCAGACAAGTTCAGCTTCATCTCTACTCTCTTGTCGTAATCCATGATCCACAACCACAGCAACAAGTCCATCGATGAAACCATCTGTCTTGTTAACACCACTTAACCCTTCAGTTTTCCATTTTGCAGTCAGAACACAAAGCGCCATACTATCAGGCCCACCTGAAACTCCCAAAGCTGGACGAGACCATTGTTCAAAAACACTTTTTGTAACCAAAAAAAAAAAAAAAAAAAAGAAGAAGAAGCCATCGAACTTTCGATTCAATTAGTAGAAATACCAATTCGGTGATGAGGTTTGAGTCCAGCCATTGCCATTCTTCTGTTGAAAACCTCTTTGTACTTCTTTTCATCGACGGTGTTTGGAACAGAGGAGAGGTTACAGAACAGTCGTGAGAAGTTTTGGCGGCGGGGTTGAATAGGAAAGGAAGCGAGAAGGGTTTTAGGGGAGAAGGAAAGTGAAACCCTAGCGATTGAGCTGTAGAGCAAAGTCGAAGACTTTCTTCCATTGCAGCAGCGTAAGGCTACACCTCGCGCCATTAACGAACCAGAGAATTTGTCGCTTCGAATTATAGTACTTCACTTTTGAAATTTTGATTTTATGGTTCGTAATTAGTAAACTAGTTTTTCAAAAAAAATGACACATCAAAAAGAATTTCAAAATATTATTTTTTCTTATTATTTTATTTTTGAATAGGTTTAGTGATTAATAAAGACACTTTGCACATGTGACATACTTCTTCCTCAGTTATTGTCTTCTATACCCTTATGATAGAGTAAGTAAAAAAACCAAATCGGTCCAAATCCTATTACTCGGTTTACCAATTCTACCAACTCTATCTCTAATTCAGAATAACACATTTCTCTCTCTCTCTTTCACGATTCTCTCTCTCTCTCCAACGCCTCTTTGCGGCGATTTTCTGTAAACCCTAGAAAATCGATTCGCCGTCGATTCCATCTCCTTCTTTTCTCCACAAACTCCGTCACTCCGCCGTTCTCTGACATCCGCTGCATTTATTGATTCCGTAACACCGTCGTTCTCAGAGATCCGCCGCCGTCGTCTTCTGTACCTCCACATCAAGTCATGCAAGGTTCGTTTTGGTCTAATATACATCTATTTTGTTCAGATCCAGTAGTATATGTTTATATTACATATTAATCGACCCCTTAGGGTTTTTGTTTATGTTTTTTTCAAACCCAGAAAATCGATTAGTTTTTTTTTTAATTTATTCCCTCGGTTTTTACAGGCAACAACCAACCGAACCACCGTCTCCCACCGAGACTATTCGCCACCGACCGTTTCCCGAGTGGACGCCACAACATTTACTCGAAGCCAGAGCTTCTTGCTTTCATCCGTCATGTTCTTCGCGACACCGAAGAGTTCAAGTATATTAGAAGCTCTTGCTTCGGGAAGCTATTTGACCTCCCAGCGCGTCAGTGTCCGTCTTCGGGTAAATTGATACACGCCATGTTGACCAGACAGCTAGTCTGTGGAGACAAACACACACTTTGGTCTGTTTTCGGAAGCGATCCAATCAAGTTCGGCCTCCAGAAATTTGGCACCATTACCGGTTTGCCTTGTGGAGCTTTCCCTGTTGGATACACCCTTGATAAAGAAGATCAGTCTACAGCAAACAAAGACTCTGATTGGATCAAGTTGATAGGCAAAAAGAGATTCACAACCATTGCTGATTTGCGTCACAAGCTAGAGACCGACAGACACATGCCGGGGCGAAAGAAGCTACAACTTGCTTTGATAATAATAGTCGATGGTGTCCTCATTGCTCATCAACAGACGCCACGCCCTACTCTGAAGTACGTTAGAATGGTCCAAGACGTTGACGCTTTCTGCTCACACCCTTGGGGTAGAGAGTCTTTTATCAAGACTATTGATTGCATGAAACCTCCGAAGTTCATCCCTTTGAAATGTGAAGACCCAATCGGAGCAATGGTTCAGCTCCTCAAGCAGGAGTCATTGAGGCTTATAGGATTCCCCCTTGCACTACAACTCCTTTCATACCAGGCGGTTCCAAAACTACAGTCAACAATTCCAATCCCGTATGATTCTCGTACAATTATGGACCTAGACGGCCCCAATCTTCCTTTCCACCCAGCGCCCAGCGCAATCGATATTATAAGGGTTGAAGCCGACCCTGATGTAAGTTAATTACTCAACGATATACAAAATTATATTTTGTATGGCTGTTATCTTTTGAAGATTTTGACTTTTGTGTTTATGTTAAATTGGTTAACTCCAGCTTCAGGTCACATCGTTGATACCAATACATAGCCAACCACAACCTGGATGGGGAGTTTGGCCTGATGTCTCCAACGACGACCGTGTGTCATACATGGAGCAACTTATAGCCGACCATCGCCCCTTCACGAAGGACCTTTGGCATGGTGGAGTCACATCTGAGCCCTTTATCACTACTACTACAAATGATGAAGATCAACCCAAAGCTAAGAAGACCAAGCCGGAAGCACCTCCAAAAAATGCCTACAAGCCAAAACCACTCACCAAAAAAGTTCTCAAAGCAAGGAAGACATCAAAGAAAAAAGACACGGTCCGTAAGCAGAGACGCATCAGTAGCTACTTTCATGCCGCGGCTCCTTCCAGCACATCAGAAGACAAAATCCTCGAGCTCCTCTCTGGAATTTCAGATCAAGTCACCAAGCATCAGAAGGAGTCAAAGCTGCTTCGTAAAATGCTTAAGCGCAAGAAGACTACAACTTTTCAAAGCGATCTGCCTTCAACACTCTTCTCGGAGAAGGATTGGTAAAGAAAGGCAACAATGCTGTTGCACACAAAGGATGTCAAACTGAACCAACAAACGTCAACATTCCTGTCTCTTCACACGATGTATGCCACACCCACACGGAGCCAAAAGCTGATTCCTCTCACCATACGGTAGTCTTATTTATACGCTACTTCTTGTAGATTCCATTAACTGTGAGGATTATATACTTAATTTTTGTGTTTTCCTCACCTTGTCACAGTTGCAAGCTCCTATGGAGGAAGATCAAAACAACTCGCCGGTCATTAGCCAATACGCGGCACAGCTCTATGGCTCAACTTCTCACAGCAAGTCTACAACTGTCGAAAAGATCATTCCGAAGTTTAGTGCTGCGTAAGTGCATTTGAAAATGTGATTACTCTTTTGCTTGCTAAAGCTTACCTAACCACCTTTCCTTGTCAGGTTCCATATAACTCCCTCCAAACTCGACTTCTCCAACAACTTCCTACTCCAACTAGCACGGCCTATGAACTGGACAACAACTTACGTACAGTTCCATCACATCTCTTTTCACATTTATGAAATGCAGCTTACCTTTACAGTTGTGACTTGAACTTATTATCATGTCATTTGCTTAACAAGAGTTTGTTCCATTTTTCTTTGCAGCACATGGAAATCCTCATGCACTTGCTAAATGCAAAGTATAGTCACCTCTTCGAAGAGCAAAAGCTTGCATTCATTACCCCTCACCTTAATTCTGGAATCCAGGCAATATCCAAGGATTTCAACAAGTCAAGAAAGAGAGATTCCTTCAAATGGGACGAGCAGCTAACGGGTCTTGTTCTCCAGCCCGGGAAGAAATGGATGGAAGATGTGTTGACTGTCTACACACCCATGATATGGGGCGATAAACACTGGGTTGGTCTTGCGATTAACCTCGACGTGGGCGTTGTTGAAGTCTTAGACCCTCTCCCCACTTTGTACAAGGACAAGACTGTTGGTCGTTTCATGGCTCCGGTCCTCAAGGTGTTACCTTACCTTGTTAAGAAGGTTACAAACTACCAGCTCACTCAGTTCCGCGGCCTTGCACCTTTTACAAGGCATCGTATCAAAGACCTCTACATCAACGAAAGGGGAGG
>NC_027754.1:12745510-12752317 GCF_000695525.1 Brassica oleracea var. oleracea
ACACCTTCAATTTCGACAAAGAACAGCTCCAATAAAGACATAAACTTTCGTATGCTCGCCGCTTCCTCCACACCCAACACAACAAACTCACGTCCTTTATCACAGCTGTCTTAATAATCAAGTTTCAATTCTGGCCTTTGATTGAAAAAACAAGATTCAGATCCGACGGTCAAGATTAAGGCACTTAACTCAGACCAAACCGGTTTTCCATTGGGAAGGAAAACATCAAACTGCCTTCGGTAAGGGTATATTAGTCTACTTTTTATCTTTTACCAATAGAAAGTGTCTCACATGTGTAATGTGTCTCTTAATGAAAGAGAAAGACATAATATGGCCCATTATGTAATCAACTCTTAATAATATTATTTAAAAATAACGTGCATTGTTTTTACTTTCTAGGCTCAATTAGCCAAATATAGTGAGAGAAAAAAATTACAAAATAACCATGCTGTGAGAATTTTCTTCGAAAATAGACCAAATAACACTATCTTTTGGCGTGTGACAGTGCAATAAGCACGATGTTATAGTGTGCGTGTTTTTATTAACTCCAAAAATTTCCCTTCTGATTTTCGTTATAAAGTGAAACCTCTATAAATTAATAATGTTGGGACTACACCAAAACTATAATTTTTTATTAATTTATAGAAATATTAATTTATCGATATACTAATTGAACCAAAAACTCAATTTAGAACTATAAAATTATATTATTTTATAAATATTTTTAGTGTATATTAATTTATAGAATATTAATTTAAAGAAGTTATACTAATATTAATCGGATGCAAGGTTAAAACACTAAAGCCGGCAGACCATAGAACTCCCCGGAAACTAAACCCAAAAAAGAGATCGGAAATCTAAACAAACTTGTGACACACGAACAACTAAACCATGCACAAAATCCTAAAACTCTTTCAACAAATCATCATAAGATAGAAAAGACAAAGACTTTGCAATCTATGATTAGTCGGATTTTTGCTATGAAGTAAGCAAGAGAGCTCGCAACGCAATAGACACAAGAAGAGCATGGACTTCATCTGAACCACATGTTCACAATGACAACACCCGAACCATCATGACCTCATGTGAACCACTTGTTCACGATGACAATCACCAAACCACTACACCTAAACCAAGGCAAAAATCCGTGAAGAAATAACACCCGAGATAAGCCCCAACTCAACCGCACCTTTATCTGGAGGCCTCCATGCCTCAACCTCGTTATATTGCTTCACTAGACGAATCCATAGAAGAAAATCAGAGACTAAAAGCATACCAGGAAGAACACTTATTCAAGGACCGAAAGAGAGACCTCTTCGAAACTGGGAGATAGAGCGGTAACCTGAAACAATCTTCATCTCAAGGACCGGACCTTCACCTGCTCACCACACATCACCACGATACTACTACACCATTGCTGAATCAAAGATCAATTAAGGCAAACTCTAAAATCCATGAGAGATTAACCGGACTCAACTCCTCTAAACCTGTCACATAACCACTTGAAACAGGCTCTAGACAGCCACACATCACACGAGAATCACTAAGGCTTGAAATTTTACCTCGCTCTGAGACTCAGACAGAGACTGAACAAGGATGTAATCTTATACCACTGACAAACACCGCTCCACACCCACAAATGATATTCATTATATTATATTTATTAAATAAATAATGTAGAACAACCGAGTCATAGTTATAGCATACTGACAAATATAATATATATATTTTACCTTTTCATTCTTTAGGTCTATAATAGAATGAAACAAAAAAATAGATTATTCATCTTTTAATCATGTTTAGTAACTAACAACAGTAAAAGAGAAAATGTATCTAATGGTGGCGGAGAAAATGTTGTTATTGATATATGAAATAGAGGTGAAGAATAGATAGTGGAAAGAGGAAATAAACCTTCACAGAAGCAGAAGAGAAGAAGAGAATGGAAGAAAGTGAAAAGATGACATGTGGTGACAGTGGTGGAGGAAAAGAAAATGTCATCGATGACAACAAACATAATCATATTGTATTACACACAAAAATGAATTGTTCATCTTCTCTGATCATTTTTAGAAGGAGGAATTACTTTTGTATTGTTTAGTGTAGAATGAATTGTATATGGTTTGATGTTTGTCGTCAAGAATGATACAACAAGACCTCATACCATTTTCAGGTTCCGGAGAAACAAATCATCTACATGTAAGGCATCATCTAAAGAAAAACACATTAACCTATTATATTCATATAGTTTTGTAACATTCAGAAAACCATTTTCAGGTTCCGGAGAAACAAATTATCTACATGTAAGGCACTTTTTGACTTTCATTTACACTCAGAGCCATTTCCTACATGTAAGATACTTTGACGTGGGCCACCTATAGAATGTGGACAATTATGCCCTTAATGGAAATAAACGAGATTGGTTGTGTTTCGACCGAATTTCGTTGGAAGCATTAATTAATTTGAGTTTATAGATAATAGTGTCTTATTCTTGACCTTTAGATTTAGCATCTCTTTGTTTAATCTGAAGGCTGAGACTAAAAGTTTATTAGTGGATGAGATTGAAAAAGACTTGAATTTATTACTTGTGTTCGGTGTAGGGGAGCATGTGGATGTATACAATGGATGGATTGTAACTTGGGGATGTGGATGCTACCGTGTACACATATCCAAAGAATGCTAATTCTGGATTGTGGATATAGAAACTAAACGGGTGTCCACATAGTGATTTCATAACCGTTCTGTTAATATATTACATAGCATGTAGATTGAGTGGATGAGGAGATGCAAGCGCAGTGTGATTGTCCATAAGGAAGGTGTGGACAACATCTGTGTTGATAGGTATGTGCAGATAAGTCTGTGAAGACATCGATCTATTTTCAGGTTTCGGAGAAACAAATCATCTATGATGAAACCATAAACAACCCAACCATCCTCGATACTTCCATCCATGATGCATCTGTCCACAAAGCTCTCATCCACGATGCTTCCATCCATAATAAATCCATCGACGCTGAACTTATGTGATGTTGAACTAGGAAAATGGGGATCCTCTTGGTCGTCCTAAATAAAAAATAATTAGATGAGCGAAGATATATCAAGAACAGATTACTCCAACCAAAAATCAAAATTTTTAAATTAAAAACATATCTTAAAACCAAATTTGAAAAACCTTAGCAAGAACAACAAATAGCTCCAACAAAAAAAATACAGCAAGAATAACAGATCTTAAAACCCAAATCATGCAAGTAAACAATGACGGTTCTAATTAAAACGAGTTTTTTTAAATGAAGATGTAGCAAGAACATATCTTAAAAAAAAACTGGAAAACTACCTTGTGTGTCAGAATCTGTCTTGTTTCTTAAAGGGGTCTGTGTGCAACACGGTGTTCGACGGAGAAACTAATTAGAGTCTCAGAAACCACAGTAGCTACTGTATTGAAGAGAGATAATTAGATGAGCGACCATCGATCCCCGGTTCAATTCAATCGAAGCAGAAAGCGGAATCCACGACGGGAGGAGGTGACAACTATGGCGACAACGGAGATGACATGACGACGGAGGAGATATGACTGTGAGGAAGCGAGTCGTGATGGTTGAGCAGGTTGAAGACGATGACAGCGAGAATGCAGAGTAGGCCATGGCGCGACAATGAACGGAGGTCGTTGGCTGAGACCGGTCGATGGATAAAAAATATGGATACAGATTGGATTAGAGTCGAGGTTAACGCCCGAGATGATGAAAGGAATCAAAGAAATGAAATGAAACTGGGGGTTTTTTAGATGAAATTGGGGGTTTTTGAGACTCTAGAGTTTTCCCGTCTTCTAAAGAAAAATGAGAAATTTTCTATTTTTTAAACGACACTAAGGCTTATGTGCTTTACCAATTGGAAAATGCAAAGAGAAGATGATTTATTTACGATATGTTTAGTTTAGGGACATTAAAGTTTTTTTGCATGATAATGTGTGCCTCTAGCACTAAGTGGCATGGAGTATAATATGAATAACTGAAAGTCTGTCCCCAGTAACTAAAGAGAATAAAACAAATATATTTTACTGTCTCAATTCACAAGTTAAAAGGCATTTCTGTCCAAAACTCATCTCGGGAATTGAAAATGTGTGGATGTGTCTTATGATGTCAAAAAGATAGAAATGTGTCCTAATGGGTAACGCACTCTTGAGTTTACATGTTTGCTAATTTTTTTATATATGTGAATTAAGAAGTAGAGAATGTGTATAGAACATTTGGAGAAGAAAAAAATGGACATTGCGTTGTGTTATTTTATTTGAAAGACATGCAGTAGTGGATTGTGTGGACAGGTTGTTTATTCAAAACATTAGGAATTGCAATTTATAATCTATATGTCATTAAAAATTGCATAATTGAAAGTTTGGGGTTAATTCATGAGGTCGTTTATGAAAATTAAAAAATTTGTGTCTAGATTAAAAAAAATCAGAAAATTAGTGACCATTATGCAATAACAAAGGAGGTTTAGAGTGGAAAATTGAAAGTTATGGATTGACTCAAGACAATTTGTTTGTAATATTTAAAATTTTGAGACACAAATTAAAATAATTAGGCGCTCAGGGACATGTTGTACAAATATGAAAAAAATCTCCACTGAAGAAGAGGAGTCGTAGATCTCTTATCTCCGATGAGAGGAGACATCACACAAAGGAGAAAATGAGGAGTAGCTGAGAGCGGCGACAGTGGTGGTGGTCTTACCGCTACTTTTTCGATTAGGTGGTAGTGCAAGAGAATCCGTAGGGAATAAAAAAAAGAGACAATGGAGTAAAAGGATCTGTGTTGGTTTGATGGAGCAGAAGGTTCATATGAACAAAGGAATAAAAAGAAGAAGAGAAAGAAACAGAAGATTAAAGGGTTCGCCTATCTAGGAGTGTGATTTCAGTTTTTCAACAAGATGAAAAAAAGAGATGGTCACGATTAGGATTAGATATTGAGGAAAGTGATTTCATAAATCAAAAGTGAAGATATGAGAGAGAGAATAGAGTGTTTTGTAGTATATTTTTAATTGTTTTTTTTCTGGTTACGAGGACAGTTATGTTTGGTAAGAGAAAGTTAAAAATGTGTAGTTGTGACTTAGTTGAAGGTAGGAAAGACAAATTACGTAGATAAATTTGTGACACCCCGATTTACATAATAAAATGTTACGATAAGTAAATAGCTCTGATACCAAAATGTGACACCCGCCACTTTCAAAATAAAATAAATTGATAAAAGCGAAAATAAAATAATAATACAACTCAAATAATAATAATCTTCATATAATATAATAGTCGATACGGTAACAAAAGGCCTAAAAGCCCAACATCGATAACATCCGAAATATAAAATACGATATAAACCAAAAGTCTGAAATAGGAATAACGTAGGCGATAAAAGTCCAAAGGCCTGGAGGCCCGATAACGATAAAAGCGATAAAACGATAGAAGCCCAAAAGCCCAATAGCACCAGTCCGATAATCACTCCTGCTCGTCGGTCTCACCTGAAAGGGGGAAATAAGGAGGGGTGAGCGACAGGGGAATCGCCCAGTGAGGTATGGGATGCTAAACCGCAAACCACTGACTCAGTTCATAGCACTACAACTATGTAGGCATAGCTCTAGCATGAGACAATCACGGTGCCTATTACACCACACAGAACAATCACATATGTCTAGTGGACTAGACATGATACAACCAATGCGATAATAGCATATCACATTTCCTCATAAGGATATATATACTTTACAGGCGTCGCTAGCACAGTAGTCCACACTGCACCCCGCAAATCTCTAAGGCGTCGTAAGTACAAACGTCTCTGTACCCCCGCAAATCTCCACAAACATGGCAGCCAGTGCAAACGTCTCTGCACCCCGCAAAACTCCTCAAACATAGGAAGCCAGTGCAAACGTCTCTGCACCCCGCAAAACTCCTCAAACATAGGAAGCCAGTGCAAACGTCTCTGCACCCCGCAAAACTCCTCAAACATAGGAAGCCAGTGCAAACGTCTCTGCACCCCGCAAAACTCCTCAAACATAGGAAGCCAGTGCAAACGTCTCTGCACCCCGCAAAACTCCTCAAACATAGGAAGCCAGTGCAAACGTCTCTGCACCCCGCAAAACTCCTCAAACATAGGAAGCCAGTGCAAACGTCTCTGCACCCCGCAAAACTCCTCAAACATAGGCAGCCAGTGCAAACGTCTCTGCACCCCGCAAAACTCCTCAAACATAGGCAGCCAGTGCAAACGTCTCTGCACCCCGCAAAACTCCTCAAACATAGGCAGCCAGTGCAAACGTCTCTGCACCCCGCAAATCTCCAAAACATGGACTCGTATATATATACATATATATAACAATTCTTAACATCAATCATTTCAATCAACCGTTGAATCCTCTATTATCCTATTTCCGGTTTAACAATCAATAATAATAATAAACAAGCAAGACTCTCAAACAGACTCGATTCACAGAGACGGATCATGTTTCGAAACTAAACTTTCCATAACGGTAGTACTAAACTAGCTCGGGATTTAACGGAGTAGCCCTCACCTTAGCAATGAAGAGAAGTGGTATATATGAACTCCAGCTGCTCAAATGGACTCCAAATCTGAAATCAGATCGAAATTTCGAGTCAGAACGCCTTTCGAACGGTTTAAAACGGGTATTTACGGAAAAGTCAACCCGCTGGTCAAAGATCAATTATTTAATTAATTAATTAATTGATTAATTAATTAATTAATCCGGTTTATCCTAACCGATTTCCAATTGATTTTAACCGACCGGTTTAACCTAACCGAATCGAAATCGATT
>NC_027754.1:12755956-12770976 GCF_000695525.1 Brassica oleracea var. oleracea
AAGTTGGCCGGCGGCGACGGCGGAGCTGCGGCGGAGAACGGTGGTCCGGCGGCGGCGCTGCGGCGGAGGACGGTGGTCCGGCGGCGGCGCGTGGAACTCCCGTGCGCGCGGAGGTGAAACTTCCGGAGGCGCGTACGGCTTCGTCCGGGCTCCGATCGTGACGCGGTTGGTGTCTACGGCTTCGTCTTGACGAGAGGAACACGATGATGGCCTTGGATGCACGAGATTCACTACGGTTAGAAAGTTATGACCGATTTACTAAAACGGAACCGAAACTGAACTTAAATCATGGGATTTTCGCGGTGGTTACCTGCGATTAACGGTGGTGGCGAGCTCAACACGGTCCAGAGGCTATAACGAACTCCGGTGACGACCTCAACCTCTCCAAATCCTTCTTCTCACCTCCCCCTCTCTTCTTTTATCTTCCCTTCTCTTCTCTACTCTTCTCTTCTCTCTGATTTTTTTTTTTCTTTTGATTGCAGGTTATTAGTGGAGAAGGTGGGTTTAATAGATGTGTTAATGGGTGGAGTTGGTGGAGTGGAGAAGTTAGGTCGTGACAAAATTGTGTGTCATGTAAGAAGTGTCTCTCTGTATAATTCCAAAGTGAGACATACAGTAAATTTTTCTAAACTCAAATAGAGATGAAAGAAAAGTAATTGAACGATGGACAATTGTTAGATTCCATGATTGTACAGTGTGTAATACTTTGGTGCATCTACATTCTCGTATAACGACATTTGCAAAAGAAGAAATGAAGATGTTGAAATTCATGGCAGTGAGATAAACTCTTGTTTCTCACTCCCTTTTCAAAAATTTCATAAATTTTGTAAACGATCATGAGATAAAAGAAAATGAAAGAACAATATTATAGGGTTTTAGAAAAATTTGCAAAATACAGTGAAAGCATAAGCGAAAGTAAAAATATATAAAAATTATTTTGGTATTTATGCATATTATATGAAAAAAGGTTTAATGATTATATTATCAATTTCAATTATTTTTATCATAATGTTCTTTCCTTATCTCAGTTTCCCTCTATCCACGGCTACAAAGTTATCTTGAAGTCCATTATCCTTGATGCCATTAATAATCATATATGATGGCCTGAAAGCATATTTGGCCGATAGATATCAAAACAACCGGGCCTCGTAGCCTGGTGGTAAAGGAACCTCGGCTGAGGTGCCCGCCACCCGACTTCGAGCCCCGGCCACGGGGGGTATTTACATGGGCTGCCTCCCGCCCTCCAGACCACTTCGCGTAACCAGGGGCCTTTAAGTGGACGCTTAAAAATCCTGTAATGGCTTGGGCTTCGGCCCGGTGGGCTAGTCGATCACGCAAAGTGGTCGGATACTGGATTATCAAAAAAAAAAAATATCAAAACAATGGTCCATTCCTCAAAAAATAATAATAGTAAATTGCATTAAAAAAGATTGGTTAAGTTGTAAAGGCAATTATCTCCATAGCATTAAAATCAAAACAATCAAGCTTTCATTAATATTTTAAATCTCACAGTCTTATCTGACATATATTTTATTCCTTCTATTTCACTTTAGTTATCGTTTTAGGTTTATACACACATATTAAAAAAACATTATTTTGTGTATTTCCAAAAAAAAAACCATCATTATCTATACACATAACCATATTTTAACTAATAGAAATATAAAATGGAGAATATTGTTATAAGTTTTGAATTGAAAACATAAAAAGAAACACAATTTTAACTCTAAAATGACAAATAATATGAAACGGAGGGAGTTTATAGCTTTAAATAGCAAATATTTTAAACCACTCTTTCAACTGTTTTTAGAAACACTTTTATGATATATATTTCACTAATCTATATATATTATTCTCTCCATTTTAAAAGATGTATATTTTGGAGTTTTTACACATTAAAAATCTTAAATTTTGATCATAAATATATTGTTTTTATGACTAATTTCTCATAAATTTTAACCAATCAAAATTCAGTAAAAATAATTAATTTCTTCGAAATTTATAATTCAAAATTATTATCTAATAAAATATATTGAAAATATAAAATGTATCTTTTTAAAAATATTTTTTTCTTAAATATGGATATTTTGAAACGAAGGGAGTAATATATTTCTTTATGTATATAATCTACAAAAATGTTACAAATGCTATAAAATATGTATACATATATATGGTGTATAAATAAAAATTGACATCTATATATATATATATATATATATATATATATATAAAGTAGGCTTTTTCTCTTCTTTTGACATGTGGAAAGTGGGTTTGATGACATGTGTCTTCATATTTTTTCTTTTTACATTCTAGGTCCTTCTTCTTCGGGATTACTGTAATTTAGCCCAACATTTTCTAATTTTGTATTATCTAATCCTTCTTGCATTAACTATCAGCACATAAGTCTAATAATCTATTTATTGGTAATTAAAATGCAAGATGAATAAAGAAATACATAAAATAATATAAATATATTTTAAATATTTAATTTATTCATAACTAAAAATTACATAAATTTTCATTATTTTATTATTTTTAACTATTTTATAATATTTTATTTAAAAATTATATTTTTATTTTATTATTAAAAATTATAAAATAACCAAACTAAAATGAAGAAACTAGAGCAGACACATAATCTAAATCAAAAACCTCCACAATCACAAAAAAAAAAACGGAACATGCCATAATAACGCTAACTCAATAAATGTCCGGAGCTGAAAGGAGATCAAGGACGAAAACTAACTTACTTCACCTTACCATAGAGTATTTTGGCCAGAACAAGCAGAGGTTAGAGAATGTTAGAAAGATAAAATCTAAGATAAAGCAATCTCCGAACACAAAGGAACGTAATCAAACACTAATGCAAAGAACCAAAAAAGCAGGCCAGCGGAAGAATAATCACCGGAAGGCTAAAGTCACCACGAAGCCGAAAGGCACATGCCTAAAACAGCAGAAGCCCAACCACCAACCAAAAGGTAAGAACCATCTCATAAACTAAACAAGCATATACAAGGTGTCTCTGCCAACAAAGAACCACAAAGCTCTAGATATAAGAGACCAAAACTTTAAGAGACTAACTTCACACACCTATACCAAGGGAAGGAAGGGAAAAAGATAAACAACCTGAGAAAAAGAGAATGGAAGGTAAGCAACGAGAAACCAGAGCCGAAGCTTAACACCAGAAACAACCATCTAAGCCAACAGAGCATACACATAGGAAATCCCTATCCAAACCTGGATTGGCAAACATAGCGAAAAGGAGAGCCACCAGAGATGCTAGCAGTGATGAAAGCTGCAACGAGATGAGAGAACAGAGAAATAAGGGGAGACGAAACAAAATCAGCAAACCATGGAACCGTCCTCGAGCTATGAAAGAGATCATAGATGTCAGATCACAAAAAACCAGATCTTAAAAACCAAGACGAGCATGGACTATTGACGGCAAACCAACGACGGGAAAGACAACATCAAAGATAACTAAAATTTATCCCAACCCAAGGGGATGCAGCTCCTAACATAAGACAAAATCTAAGGAAGAAGAGGAGTGCCAATATTGGCCGGAACAACCTACAACGCGTGAGAAACAACCGCACAAATGGGAACTCATAAACCCGATTTACAACAAATATCAGATAATCTCACAGGAGAAGAAGGCGAGGAAGAACGAAAGCACGAAGGTGAGTCTTTTTTTGTGATGGTGAGAAACACCGCACACCGGAAAGATAAAAGAAATACATAGATCATGACGGCTCGCGGTCAAATATAGGAAGATGACACAAAACATCTTAAAAGAATAATATTCCAAAATATATATTAAAAGAATATAATTTTGAAATCGAAACTGTTAATCTTAGAATCAACAAATTCATAAAAACAAGTTATTGAAATTCAATATCATCAGTGACTCACTTCACCACTAACCATTAATATTATGCACACAAAAACACATTATTAAAAAAAAAAACACATAATATATTAACCTATCACCAACTACTACATAAAACAACAAAAACACCAAATAATTCTCTTAAAAATAAAGAAAATCACATAGATTATCCAAAATATCATGCTTAATAACAATGAAATAATATTTTGCACGAAGCGCGGACACGCCCCTAGTATATATATATAAAGTTTTGCATATGTTAATTTATATGATAATCGCTTTATAATTTCTACAATAATTAATCAGTTTGTAAGTTTTGATTAATATTGATTAATTTGATTTTAAAATTAAAAAAAAAAAAATTTAATCTAAAATATAACATTAATACATACCAATCAGCTCCATTTAAAAATTCATAACCAAAAAAAGCCAAAAAAAACTTGTAAGTTTCATATATGGAATAGAAAGTAAAAATGCAACAGAGATGTGAATGTTTGCATAAACGATATATTGAGATCAAGTTCTTGTCAATATCAAAAACATAAAGTATCTTATTTAGAGAGAGATTTCGAGAGTGAGAAAGTAAGAGAGTGGAACCCCTGTATGAGATGGTAAGAGGTGTGCTATCACCATTAACATCACCTACTTCATGATAAGGTTGATGGAGCGAGAGATTATTGAGATCAGGTGATGTGATGCGTTGATCTGCTGTCTGAGCAGCCAGTTGTTAGGAGTGTTTGGTGAGAAAATCATCACATTATCCCTTGGTTGCCAAGGCATCGTTGTTGTAGAGACAAAAACGAGAAAAAGTATTGGGATTTACATCGTCGGAGAAAATGTGCATAAAGAGGTTTTCAAAGGAAATGCATCGTACGCTCGGTCACATCTTCTCAGATACGTTCCAAGTTTAATTCACATTCAGCTTGTCTGAGAAATTAGTTGATTTAATTACTTAATACTCCCTCCGTTTCAGAATGATCCATGTTTTAGAGTTTTCACACTTACTAAGAAAACACTCAAAATCTTGATAATAAATGTATTACTTTCTGTGTTTAGCTATTTCTTATGATTTTTAACTAATCAAAATTCAGTAAACACAATTAATATTTTTGAAGTTTACAGTCTGACATTATTACATACATTGAAAATATAAAATATTGATCTTTTAGAAATAAGAATATTTTTTTTAAACATGGATCATTTAGAAACATATGGAGTAGAATTTTAAGAAATCACACATTCCGTATGTGAGCCCTTTGAATAAAAGGCAGAAAGAACCATCCAAAACAAAAGAAATTAGTGCTATATTCTGGTTTCTGATACAGTGTACTCACTTTTGTTAATTATTCTAGAAAATATGATAATCATCCAGAGAGGCAATTCCAAAATGAAACTCAGATGAAATATGGTTTAGGTGTGTAAGTGGTATTTGTTGGGTGGTGAGAGCTTCGAGAGATGAAGTGAAGTAGTTGGGTGCTAAGTAAGACTTATCCTAGATGCCTCTCACGCTTGGAAGCAAAAAGCTTAGGAAGTTTTGAAGATGTGATAGTTTTTGACAACTTAGGTTTTTATAAATGTGATATTTGAGTTTTGACGCACGAGTTTTTTTTTTCAAGTTATTCACACACCTGAAGATTGGCCAAGACTTACCGGTTAGATGTACAAAGAACATATTATTGGAACTTAACCGAACTAGGCCAAAGACTCAACAAAACAGTTCATCACAACGAGCTACATCACACGATCAAATCAACGATTCAACGATTCAGCCCTAAACCCAAAAGAAATCAAAGAATAGTATTCAAAACAGCGTCCTCAATCTTACTATCAACACCACAACTTCTAAAGAAGCAACCAAATAAAAACCAATTCAAAACGTATTATAACCTTATATCGTAGTGGTTTTAATTAGAGTAAGGCAATTTTCTCATATCTTTACAGTTTTAAAAAAATAATGAAAAAACACCCTTCAATTTCTCTCCCATCTGGTTTAAAGAGAAGGTCCACTATAACCCTGACCGGTTCTCTTAATCTTCCCCATCTCCATTTCGCGTGTGGTTTGGCCCTCGCTGCTTGAACCAGACGGGTACAGTCCATAGTCACTGGTCGGATTACTGTACTCACCCGTGGCGTTGTACTCTTGAGTTCCAAGTGCCATTTTCCTAAACTTCTTCATGTCTTCATTGTACTGGCTCGAGTCATAATCGGTGCTTCCTCCGTATGAGCTGTATACATTGCTTTGACCTGGTCTCATCCCTTCGTTAAGATCTGACAGTGATACATTTCCTTCTAACGCACGCACAATCTGCTCGTTGTTAACACAAACCATTCACTCCATTAGGCATTATAAGGGATATATACTTAAGAATAAGTGCAGCTAAGAAAATATGGCCAATAAATCGGACAAGACAGGTAAGAGAAAAGAATGATTGGTGTCAAAGTAAAATTACCTGGCTCATGCGAGGTCTGCGGCGAGCTGAATGGCGAACACAAGCCGCAGCACAAGCAACCATGCGAGCCATCTCCTCTCTGTCATACCCATTATTCATCTTTGCATCAGCTAAACCCTCAAAGTCTCCTTGCTCAGATGCTCGGTTAAGCAATGGTCGTGCCTGTTTCCACCATTCACGCATTCATTCAACACTCAAAAGTGTAAACAAAACTTTAGATTATTTGCAAGTCAAAGTAAGCAAGTACCCAGTCAACTAAGCTGTCATCTACATAGACATTGTTGGCATCAACGGGTCGACGTCCAGTAATGAGCTCCAAAAGCACAACGCCAAATGAGAAAACGTCAGACTTCTCCGTGAGCTTTCCGCTTGCAGCGTATTCCGGAGCCAAGTACCCAAAGGTTCCCATCACACGTGTTGATACATGCGTGTTTGTATCAGAAGCAATCTTAGCAAGACCAAAATCAGCAACCTGAAACATAGACAAGAGCTTCAGTAACCAAACATACAAAAAAACACTTCACCAACATATAACAGAATAAAAGATAAATCATCGCTACCTTAGCTTCAAACTTGAAATCTATCAATATGTTTGAAGCCTTGATATCACGGTGAATGATTTTAGGATTGCCTACAAAAACACAAACGCCTCATAAACAAACCACATAATGTATTATACCAAACATCTATAAATAAAGTTTCAGATTTTTAGACTTACAATCTTCATGAAGATAAGAAAGTCCTTTAGCAGATCCAAGAGCAATCTTCAATCTGGTGCTCCATTCCATTGTAGGCCGTCCCTCGCCTATAAAAAAAAAATTCATATTTACTAATTGGCAGGACAAATCAATGTAATAAAAACAAGAAAGAGTTTAGAATATGTCTAACCATGGAGGTGAAACTCGAGATTGTTGTTAGGAACAAACTCATAGACAAGCAATCTTTTGGCACCGGCGATGCAATAACCAACAAGAGACACCAGATGCCTGTGGTGAACTCTGCTGATGATCTCAACCTCTGCCTGAAACTCCCTCTCTCCCTGACCACTCCCAACTTTCAACTGCTTCACAGCAACTTCTTTCCCACTAGGCAACACACCTTTGTGCACGTAACCGAACCCGCCTTGTCCTAACAAGTTCGCCTCGGAGAAACCATTGGTGGCTCTAGCTAGCTCCTCGTATGTGAAAGTGCTTTTGGAGAAGCCTAACACAAGCCCTGGAGACGGTGGAGGAAGAACTGGACGGTCCGAGTAGTCGGAGCCGCCGCTGCTGCTCATGAAAGGCGGTGGTGGAGGTGGAGGAGGTTGCCGTGGTGGAGATGGAGCCTTAGGTGGTGGTGGTAGTGACGTCACGACATGATCTGACGGTGGTGTTGCGTTTTGTTGCCGCCATTGTTGCTGCTGTCCACCGTAAGGTCCTCCGGCTGAGAAACACAAAGAACATTCCAAATCTCAAAATCGGATTATTGAAAAGATTAAAACTTTTTAAGAAATTAAAATCATTTGGCACAAAAAGATTGAATCTTTCTTAAAAAAGTTAATACCTTTGGGACCAGGAGGAGGTGGCGGAGGAACATAGTAAGCATCTTCTTCGTCTCTCCGTCGTTTCTTCTTACAGAGGAGACAAATCAGAGTCACTATCACAAGCAGAGCGACTCCTCCGATGGCGATTCCCACCACCACTCCTGTTGATAAACCGTCGGAAGAAGGAGACGGCGGCGAGGGAGAAGATGGAGGTCGAGGAGATCCTCCTTCGCGTGAAGGATTGGACGGTGGTCCTGGGACTGAAGGTGGAGGGTTTCGAGTAGGAGGAGTAACAGGTGCGGGTGGAGATCCGGGCGTAGTTGGAGCGGGTGGAGACGGCTGAGGAAGAGGAGGTGGAGATCCCGGCGTAGATGGAGTTGGTGGAGATGGAGGAGGAGCAGAAGGTGTAGAGCGAGAAGAAGGAGGAGGAGATGTCGGAATAGTGGATGGCGGCGGAGGAGAAGAAGGTGTGGTGGGAGGAGGAGCGGAAGCTGGAGGAGGAGTGGTGGTTGTGGAGTTTGATGGTGGAGATGGAGGCGAACCAGTCCCCGGAGACGGCGCCGAGGACATGTTTGCTTCTTTGGATGTAAATCAAAAAGGCAAATGAAGAGAGTGTTAAAAGGAAGCAGCAGGAGGAGAGAGGAGACACGGAGACCAGAGAGTTAATTCAGTTTATGTTTTAATCTTTTTTCTATTTCTATGGAATGATTTTTCGGACAATGGAGCTGTATATGGGGTCCCACGCGATTCGTCCGCGTTATTTCTTTCTATGTTATAATTTTATAAACGCGTATGTTCTTTTTAACAAATCTTTAAAACAATTTAAATTTGTATTTAAATAATTGCTAATACGATTAAAATATACTTTATTAATTTTAAGTTATTAAAATTTCTAACTTCACTGCTTGGAAATTGTTAAGAAGATAAAAAATATTAGAAAAGAAAATGTTATGAGATATTTTCTCCGATAATCACTCAGTCACTATTGAGGAATTGAACACAATCCAAGTTCACTTTCATTTTTTTTGTGGAAAAAAAACTGTGGTATGACAATGCGATCTTGCCAAAATGCGATGTAAACTAAACTATGCATTTAATAAGACTTTTTTTGTTTATATTTAATAATACTTTTTAGGCCAAAAACAAGGAATCTTGGATCCTCTACCATTTTCTTTTGATTTGACCATCGATCTTCTACTATATTAACATGGATGAAAAGAACATAAAAACAGGAAAAAAAATGTAGAACATCAAAGCAGGAAGTGGAAAAAGTAATGTGAAATCGTAATTATGTTTGGAAAAAAATATGTGAATTAAAGGATATGATGTAGAATTGTAGATGTATCATCTTCTGAGAAAGAGATTTTACAATCCCAACAAATTATTTAAGAGATCTTTTGGTCTAAAGAGATACGTAATTACGTTACACAAATTATTTTACAAAATTTTTTCTTTTAGAAAATATAAAATTGCATTAGAGGCGAAGGCGTAATGACAATTTTGTACATGTGTGGAAAATAGTTGGAAATCTTCTTGCTCCAAAAGCAAAGAAAACAGCTGGAGTCTTGCATTAAGCACATATTCAAGGCCCCCTACATTGGCGTTCCTCCTAATTTGTTATTGTTATCTAAAAATCAAGTTACACACAAAAAATCCACTAAACAAATATTATAGTTAAATCAAATTTGCTAAGTGTTTTCTAATCAACGATAAGGTTCTTAATAACATGTTAATTATATTGTGGGAGTCGGTCTCCAGATTTCCAGATAAATGTGTTTTGCTCTTTAGATTAGATCAAATAAGTTTCTGAAAATAATTAGTATATTGTATCTAGTCAATGGCCTATCATTTGATTTGTGTATTTTAAAATAACCGACGACAAGTGCCGATCTTAAGAAACCAAAATCAACGCGGCGTAGAGATGATAACTTGTGAAATTGGTTCGGTATTTTTGGTGGTCAAATTGGTTCCACTCCCTATTGATTGATTACAAATGCCAGAGGTATTCTGGTTTGAATATGGTGAACCAATTTTATTTTAAACAACAACTTTAGTAAACTTCGATTGTATCCTAATCTTCGATAGACCACATGACCCTCCAATCAATGAACCTAAGTAGAAGATGCCAATGAACATATACATATATTGTGAGTGAACAAGAAAAGGTAAATCTTGTAAAGAGGGAGATGGGGTTTGCATTGGTGTATAGGGAGTGTCAAGTGTTGTCTTGGGTTGTATTTTGTGCGAAGGGGATAAGTTGTATGTGTAAACGAGAGGACGAGACTCACGAAAGGGAGGGTATGATTAGATAAGCAACATGATCTTAGATTGCAAAGTCACACGAATATTTATTTACAAGAAGAAAAACAAGTAAGTTATTTTTTTTGGTTATTCAACAATCAACTAACATTTGAGTTGTGTGAAAAATCTTTTAAAACGTGTGAGTTGGGGCTACGGGTTAGTATAGGAAAGTAGGGTGTCACATGGGCACACTATGATTATTTGGTATAACAATTATGCACATGATTAGTGGCGTGACATTCGCTGGTCTCACCTTCTAATATTCCTCTTATTTATAGTCTTTTTTAAAAAAAAATTAAAGCTATCAAGTGTCCACACCCAAGAAAAAAACAAAGAAGCTTAAAGATACATCCTAATTCGACCTTGGTCCCATCGCCCCCATTTTCTTTAGAGAAAATATCCATAAATTTTGATTTAATTTATTTTTCATTTTGAGCCAAAATTTTTGAGTATTTATTACTCTACGAATTTAATAAAATACTAATATACAATATTAAAAAAAGAATCAAATCACAAATACTAATATTTTTAGGAACATATATTTGATTTGGTACATCATCTTTATAATATTATCTGTAAAATTAGTTTTTACGTGTTGCATTTATATTAATTTTTTTGATAGTTAGTTACATAAGTACTTTTAATCAAATAAAAATATTACATATACTAGAATCAATTTTCCTTTTTATTTAACAATTTCAATTAATTAGACTTTCAATTTAGTTTCCTTTTTTATTTTTACAATAAAATAGATAATAAAAAGAAAATAATTATGAGTTTTAAAAT
Organism: Brassica oleracea var. oleracea; assembly: GCF_000695525.1. Taxonomy (NCBI): domain Eukaryota; kingdom Viridiplantae; phylum Streptophyta; class Magnoliopsida; order Brassicales; family Brassicaceae; genus Brassica; species Brassica oleracea. The sequence goes on from NC_027754.1 coordinate 12,766,905, forward strand.
GAATTTAAAATAGGAAAATATATTTTATATAATATGATTTCATCAAAAAGAGAAGTTAACAAGTATAATCTTGATGTTAATAAAAATAATATATTATTTCGATAAAATTTTTAATTTATTGATCTATCAAAAAAAAATGTTAATTACAAATCAAATGTTGTAAAAAAATAGAACTAAGGAGTGATACATGCTGAATTGACGCTGAATTGACACTAAAGTGTTACTTGGAACCATCTTTTTAATAACCCAACAAATTTGTGGTCTGGCTTATACATGAGCGAACATATTCTATTCCTCACTGCCTTGTCGATAAGTCTTCGCATTTGTTCAGTAGAGGTCATATTTTGTTGATGACGCCTTGTGTTCCTCTCCCTCCACACTGTAGTCTGAAACAACAGCTTTGCTAGAATGGAGTCTACTCCCTTCCCTCCCATTCTATGCAATCGATTCACAGTACAATGCCAGTTCAGATTGATATGATTTTCCACAAGATGTCGAGCCAGACCCTCCTAAACCGTGTACGAGAATGGACAAGCAAAGAATAAATGGTCTCTTGTCTCATCTTTCTCCCCACAAAGCTCATATCTCTGCACCATACCCCATTATCTCATTCGATCTCCAGTAGATAATCTGTTCTGTACGGCTAACCATGTAATAAGGAGAACCGAGGAACCCCTTCTGTGAACCAAACAACTTTGCTCCACTCAACTTTACTTCTTTTAACTCTGAGCTGATCCCATGTTCTAGTAGCTGAGAAAGTTGGTCTTTAGTCATCGTCCCCATGCTTTCACAATATATTATTTCTTCAATTGCCATGATTACTATTGTGCAGCTCATAGAACCGGCGACTTCTTTTTCATTAAAGAAAAAAAATATTTTCTTTATAACATATTCTTAAGCAACAAATAATATATTTTCAAAGTAATAAAATATTTTCCTTATGTCTATCTATTTTAGATAATTATATAAATTAATTTAATAACATAAACCGAAATATCTTTAGTTGAATAATAATGCTTTATAATTAGTATTATTAAGATTTTCTTTTTCATTTTTGTATAATCTTTAGTTGACTAAATATATTGGGGGTTATTGGTTGAGGCTATAGGAGCTGTGCACAGCCTTTTTAATTTCTACATCCATTTTTTTAAAGCAATCATGCTTTTATTTTAAAAACTGAATCTAAAACCAAGTGCTCTGAAAATTTTCTACAGCAAAATAAATTAAAGCTAAAGCTAAAAATCTAGAGCCTAATCTTAGAGCAAAAAAATAGAAAGCCACAACCTCAACCAAATGGTTAAAGAAAAGATTAAAAAATAGCTATAAAATTAATATACTTATATGATATGATTTCTCAAAAAACACATCACAAAAATATTTGGTATTTATTTTAAAATGTTAAATAATATTCTTATTAAAAATGATGTAATCATAAACATATTTTGATCAAAACATTACACAAATCTTTTCAAATAGAATAACTCTGGCTATTTTTAATGAACTAAAATACTATATTTTACCACTATTAAAAAATCTTTATACTTAATATTTAGCTTTAAAAAAATATTTTTCCTTATATTTATGCAATCCAATATACCAATAATAAAATTACTTAAGCAATCTGAATTATTATGTTCAAGATTATTGTAAAAAATCAATTACTTATATATTGACAAAATGATTTGATTATTATGAATATTAATATGCGTTAATGAGCGTTGTTTTATATGTTAATTTATATTTATTATTGCTTTATTTTAATATATTTTGAAAAGTAAACATATATTATATTATTCTAAATAATACAAAATACTTACCATCATCAAAGATGAAAAACTGAACTAATTCAACAAATAAAATCAATCCGATTTGAATTAATAAGAATAAAAATAACTATATTTCAATTTGAAAGAATATATGTCATTCAATATACCCACCAAATGAGTAATTGGACTAATCGAGTTTCTTATATCCAAAGGGCTAACTAAAAACATACTATTTATAGTAACATTTTATGCATAAATTACTGGATGCTTCAAAACATATTAACAAATAAAAATAAAATATTAACTTATTGTTACAATTTGTTTTATTTTTTAAAATATATGCATGAGAATTAAAAATATTTTCTTATAATTCATTTATGTAATTTTGAATTGATCAACAATTAATTTTAAGTTTTTTATTTTATTTTTGATTTTCAAAATAATATATATTATATCATACATAATCTTACTAAAATATATTTACATATATAAGAGACAACCAATCTATTTCGAAAATTAAATATATTCAGAAAACTAAATCTATTTAAAAAAAATATAATGGTTGAATTTGAAGAAGTTGATGCAATATAATATATCCAAGTGGTAAAAAACCGATTGATATTATATATCCTTTTAAGGCTTTCTAATTAAAATTAAAATTTAAAGTACAGTTACAAACTATGATCCATGGATCATAGAGTGAAACAAAATTTTATAAATATAGCAACATGAAACACTTAAGCCAACAACAATCATGAAGACAGAAGAAAGACAACAAGGTCTAGATGATAAACCTTTAAGAGTCGGAAGGAATGAAAAAAAAACAAATGATTTAAAATTGAAAGTAAATGATTAATTAATTATTATAACAAATTTACTTTTAAAATATTTACATTCGTGCATGAGACAGAAAAATCCCTTAGTATGCGTATATATAAGGAGTTTTATATAACGTATATAAATATTATATTTAGAGTGATTTTTACATTTTTATTAACTTTATTATATTAGTTATTAGAATTTTTAAATAAATAATTTTATTTTGTAAAAAATATTATTTTATGTTTTTGAATTTTACTTATTTAAAATAATTATTTTATTTTTACAGATCCAATCGTATATTCAATCAAGATCTAAAATTTTCTGGATATTCAAGACTATGATTATCCAGATAGCTACAATTTGAATCGGATCACAATATCCAATCAATTCCACCCCTAATTTTTTTTAGGGCAAATCTCCAAAATAGTACATTTTTAAGTTTATATCGCAAAAATAGCACTCAAAAACTAAAATGACCAAAATAGCACTTTTTTAAGTTTATCCTTTGAAAATTTTAATTTTTTTATTTTTCAAAATTTGAAATCTTATCCCCAAAACCTCAATTCTCAACTCTAAACCCTAAACTCTAAACCCTAAACCCTAAACCCTAAACCCTAAACCCTAAACCCTAAACCCTAAATCCTAAATCCTAAACCCCACCCTTTAACTCTAAACCCTAAGTTTGTGATTTTTGATAAAACATTAAGTGCTATTTTTGTGACTTTTGACCTTGAGTGCTAGTTTGAGAACATAAACTTGATTTAGTGCTATTTTTGTCTTTTTCTCTTTTCTTTACCTCAAATTGCTTCAGTCTAGTCAATACTGGCTCTTTTGATCTTTCCAAGCTGATTCTATTATATAAAGAAATATTTTTGATTGGGGAGTCCATTCCATCGTAAACATAAATGTACATTTGTTCGAAAATGTTATAGTATGTTTGGAAGATAAAGTATGCATACACTGTGGTGATATTTTAATGTTAATCAAACACCCTTTTCGGCTTTTGAGATTAGTGACTAGCGTATGAGAATGACTGACAACAATGTGGAATATCAAGAAAGGATTTACATAATAGATATTAATTCCATACTTATTCTTTAACCTCAACCAATAAGATTATGTTATTTCATATTCGATATCTTTTAAACAAGAAAACAAAATATTGTCAAATTATATTATATTTTTAAAATTAAAAGATAAAAATAAATAAATAAAAAAATAGTAGTAATTACAAAAAAAAATATTTTTAACGTCGCCAGCAAAACACTAAACCCTAAATCATAATCCCTAAACCCTAAATCCTAAACTTTAAACCTTTGGGTAAATCCTAAACCCTTGGATAAATTCCAAACTCTAAATCAAAAACACTGAACACTAAAACACTCAAGGGTTTAGAGTTTAGGATTTAAGATTTAGGGTTTTAGTGTTTAATGTTTATATTTAGAGTTTATGATTTATCCAAGGGTTTAGGGTTTACCCAAGGG
>NC_027754.1:12771078-12772782 GCF_000695525.1 Brassica oleracea var. oleracea
CATTTCTAAAAAATATCGAATTTGAAATAATGAAATTATATTGGTTGATGAACCTAAAGATTCACCCTATGGGTAAACCTGAGAATAACTCCTAATTCCACGGTAACTAATACGATAGGCGTGTTTTCTTTTCGAGTGAATATGGATGTGAACAAAGCTTTGTGCCCTTTTGCTAGATTGGATTAGGCAATCTCGCCATTAGCAATAACTGCGTGCCTAAAGCCTTCTCATCTTATATTTTCCTATAACCTTGCCACCGATTTTGGCCTTGGCATGAATTTATTCAAGAGAATTTGTACTCCCTACACACAGCTTCTCCCCCTATTTGCACTCTATACCCTATTTTCCTCCAATTTTCTTCCCCCCATCATTACCATTTTCCCCCAATTCAATGGTATTCCACTCTTTTTAGAATATTGAGCTAACTTGCTCTTTATTCAAACGTTCTTTAACTTGTACTTTTATATTTATCTTTTATATCACATGTTTCAAATGTTTGTACCGATGCCTTATAAAGCTCGAGCATGCGGTGATGTGTTCTCGTATGTCGACAGTATAATTCTTAGTTGGTTAGCTCGTGAACCAAAACCTTTTTGAGTAATCATAAAAATATATAAAATATGATAGTTTATCAATATAATATATATTTTTTGGTCAAATATAATACATATATATATATATATATATATAAATCAACTTTGTCGCTTATTTTTTTTCCTTGAAGAACATGATTTTGTCCAAATTTCTGGTTTAAAGTTGGTTTCTTGAAGTGAACATAAAAAAATAATTGGTTTCTTGAAATTGAAGATACATACTGTTAATGTCAAATTTATCTACTACATAAATTATAGGGAAATTTGAGCATACAACAAAAAAAAAAAATCTATATTTCACAAACTAAGCATATGACTCTCACTACAAGAAAACATAATCTTAACGATGATGGTTTTCCTCGTGAGTTCGTCGTAAAAGAGGCTTTACGACGAATTAGCGAGGAACCACGTTTGCTCGTTACTCATCCGTCGTAACATATATTTTCTCACCAATTCGTCGTAACTTAGCAAGGAAAATATTTCGTCGTAAAGACGAAGTAGATCATTTCGTCGTAAAGACCACGTAAATATTCCACGTAAGGAGGTCGCTATATTTCCTCGTAAATACCTCGAAACGAGTTGCTCGTAAACTACACGTAAATACCTTGAAAATGTTTCCTCGCAAAATACACGTAACTACCACGAAAGTATTTCCTCGTAAAATACTCGTTTATCTTTCCTCGTTATTTCCTCGTAAATGTTTTCTCGTAAAATACTCGTTTATTATTTCTCGTCATTTCCTCGTAAGGTTTCCACGTAAATAGGTCATACATTAGCTACGAATTTACTTCGTTTTTATTATTTTACAGAATTTAAAAATATAATTAAAAAATAAATAAAATTATTTAATTTATTAATAAAATTATAATTTAAAATAAAAATAAATCAATATGAAAATATTTTATATATAAATAAGTTTTGAATTTATAATACAACAACCGGAAAAAAAACTAAGGGTCGTTCATCGCCTGGTAGAATTCATCACTCCTCCTCGTAACATCCACCTCGTTATGTACGTCGGATGACTCGCCTTGAATGGGATGTTGTTGTCGCATGTTCCTCAACATGGACTCCCATTCCGGATTTGTGGCCGCAATAACGTCCAAGAAGC
>NC_027754.1:12777691-12786712 GCF_000695525.1 Brassica oleracea var. oleracea
TTTTCTTTCACGTTTTTTGTTGTTGGTGTGTTTAAAATGATGTTCAAACATCCATATTTATAGGAAATTTCGAATCTGGTAGTTGTAATTTTCCTATGAATTTACGATGAAAATTAATTAGGTGGCAAAAAAAAAAACGTGTAACACCTACAAAGTTGGTAGATTCAAAATTTCCTCGCTAAATACACGTGAACTATTTTCTCGTAAATAACATGCGAAGTTTACGTCGTATTTACGAGGAAATAGTATTTCCTCGTAAAATACTCATCAAATTACATCCACTTTACGACGAAACACTTTTGTCGTTACGTTACGAGGAAATAACGATGACTTTAGTTTTCCATGTAAGTTCCTCGTAAAATCGACGTAAATTTACGAGGATTGTTTTTCCTCGTTAAATTTCCTCGCTAAGCATGTGTTTTCTTGTAGTGAACGAAGTGGGACTCTCTTTCTCTCCTCATTTCTATTTCTATCTCTCTCTATTCTCGTACTACAAAACTAAAATTTTTTCCGATATAATCATTCGGCAAATTGACCCTAAATTATATCACACAATAATACATGGGAATATATTTCAAGAAATACATTTAGGTTAATATTTTTAAATGTGTTTGCAAGTTTCGCATAAAAATAATTTTTCCACAAGCTCTAGACAAATTTTGAATCGCTGATCTAGTCTCTCTTATGCAAATGTTCGTACAAAGTCTTTTGAACAGTTTCTGTCTTAGCCTCTAAGTGTTTTATCTCACTTTACAAGAACTAACAAAATTCTCCCAGCTAGAAACTCTATTTGTGTGTTAACTGCACATACAATATGCTCACGTCTCGTTATATTTAGGGGAAACCCTAAAATCAAAGATCTACAAATCTATATTTTTTTTTGTGTTTCTTCAGCAGATAAGTCAAGCTTTCTTTTCGTAAAAAAAAATACATTAATCACTCTAAACAACTTTCCTCAAGCTTCTCCAAAATCAATCTTCCTTTTAGTGATCGCATTTTGATAACCACTCCATTCAGCTCTACATCATACCTTTCCTTTATCCATCATACCTATGATGAACTAGTTTCAGCTTTCCTCTCTGACTGTACATCTTCGCATATGCATTGTGAGACAAACATATGACAAGACAGTTCCAAAAAAATAACATAGGACAAAAAAAAAATCATACACATCAGATATAGTATCCCAATCCCAATGTGAGTTGTTGACTCCAGTTACGGGTTTTGGATACAAGATCGTCCCATATAGAAATCTGAATACGTTTTTGGATCAAATTAGTATCGCGATACACTCATGATGAAGATAGACCGTGATGCTATGATACTATAACAAGAACTTGAATGTTGAGAGGAAGAATACAAAGTGGGGAGAGAAAAAGTGTATTATCAAGATATTAAACTCTAAGACTATACAATAATTTTGTTATATACAATTATTAGCTTTATCTAACATAACTCATATGATACTATCAAACTCTATAAGTAAAATCCTCATGATAATAATTATGTTTGTAATTAAAATATTTATGATGCTAAAATATTATTTTATACATGTCAATTTTAGGATCTTCAACAAGAAAAATAAAATGTCAAACATGATCCGAAAAACATAAAAAGAAATATAATTGGTAAAATATGTTGTGGGTTCTATGTTTAAGTATGTTAAAAATTAAAAACTTTAAAAATTGATGAGTGTGATAGAGTTGATAATGAGAATAGGAGAAAAGGATACTGAAAAGGGGGTCTCATGATGTGGATGGTTTTAACATTAGAAAGGAATATGAGGTTTTAGATGTTGATGATCCTGCAAATTGGCAAAACACTGATTAGAGATTAAAAGATTATATGGTTGAAAAGAGTCTAGTGGTAAGACAACATTCCGAAGAATGCTATTGGTAGACATCTTTCCAATATATATTACAAAAGAGAACTAAAAATGGAGATAGACAATATATAGATTGGTTGTTCTCTTCAAAAGTATCAGATAGTGTATTGATTTTGTAGTAAGTTGTTTGGTTGAGAACAAGATGCAAGTCAATTGTTAAGCATAAGGTTAACAATTGGGAAAATATGAGTATCCGATTTGGTCAACATAAAACTAACCACTATTACATTGTATGTATCAGTCAGTGGATGGAACTAGTAATGAATTTGCGAGAGAATCACACCATTAATAAGTTTCTTCAAGAATGTGAAAATCACTATCATTATTTAAGCCACAAAATATAGAATGAGTTAGATTTATATGTTCAGATCCAAAGGCAAGCTTATGATCATCAAAAAAATTTAAGATGCGAGAAGGTGAAACTTACTATTATTATTTAAGCCATAAAATTCAGAACGAGTAGATTTATATACTAAGATTTGAAGTCAAGCTTATGTTCATCAAAAAAATTGCAGATATTTTTGGTTATTCTTGATAAGAATCAAAAAGAGCAAATGATTCTTATTATCAGATGTGTGGATGTTTTCTCCATGAGTTCTATAACGGAAAATGTTTTTGAGACCTTAGAAGTTTATATAAATCTAAAGGACTTTTTGAGTTGCTATGTGAAACGTTGGTGCGATGGAGTCAATATGAAAGGAAACCAAAAAGGAGTACAAAATAATTGACTACAATCCAAGAGCATTTTATACGTCATGTGGCAGTCATAGTCTTACTTTGGCACTTCAGATGTGGTAAAATCATCTACCAAAGAGATTTCATTCTTCGGAATCATCCAACGCGTCTAATATTTTTTCATCATCTACAACCAGATGATAATTTTTTAAAGAGATGGTAGAAGGACACTTAAATAATTATCAGAGACTCGTTGGGAAAGATACATTGAAAGTGTTCGAGCAATTTGATTTCACGCTCCAAAATAGGAGATCTTTTTGAATATTTGGTAGAAAATTTTGATAATCATGGAGCGCGCAGCGATGCCAAAGTTCTCATTTCAAGTGAAACACATGGAACTGGAGGATTTAAGCTCTTATTTAGCATGGTTATTTGGTGTAATCTTTTATATGCTGTAAATGTAGTGAGTAAAGCAATGCAGTCAGCGAATTAATATTAATATGGATGATGGTTTTGTCCAGCTAAAAGAGTTAGTGCCGTATCTCCAAAACTACATACAGGTTTCGAAGAAGAAAAATATGAATTTAAAATCATTGTTGAGTCTATGGATATCGAGCTAGATAAATCGATTAAAAATGTATTTTGATTAAGAGGTGGATAAATTGATGACAGTGTGATGCTAAGTGAGGAAGAGAAATTCATAACCAATTTTTCTTTTCCATTAAACTAAGCTATAACATCTCTTCAATTGAGGTTTGAGTGATTTGAAAGTATTTTAAAACGGATTCTTGTTCAATCTGAAAAAGATGAAAAAATGAACTAACGAAGGCTTAAAAACATCTATTGCTTGAGACCAAAACTATAAGAGAAGAAAGCACTCAATAATTGATGAAGTGATATATTTTTGAACAAGTTAAAAGGTTGTTATACAAATATATGCATGGTATACATATAAAGTGATGTTTAAATCTCATTTCAGCTTTCTTTTGTTAAAGTTAATCAAATCCTCTTTGTGATTATATATGTCAAAAAAGTTGAATGGATTGGATGTGTTATCCGAAAAGACGGTTGGAAAGTTAGATTATCTAAATTTGATGAAGGTTTTTGCTAGAGAAAATGTAAGAATAACAATTTTTCGCACTTGATAGTTTGCTTTTAATTTCAGTTTATTATCTATTTTTTTTATTTGGAAAAGTTTATGTATTGTTATGTTGTAATTATTTGAATGAGAGTGTGTTTCCTTTTATATATATATATATATATTTTTGGTCCAAATGTGAAGAGTTTTGGGAACCGGAATTCAGACCGTCGATTTTAATGAATAAGTATGGAGAAAAACCAAGAAAACTCAATTTTCCCTGAAGGTCCGAATTCTCTGCGTAATCATTTTCAAAGCGTAAAAAGATAGATAGCAAGATAAAGATAAATAGTCGATTGGAGGCGTTTTATTAATGAAATAGTATGAATACAGGACTTCTCCGAGAGGAGGAGAGATATGCTAACTTGACAAAAACAGAACAGAAAGGCGGCAAAACGTTCTAAGCCTTGCCTTGCTAGTCTAACCACCTAAGTTCTAAGTTCCTTAAGCTAGCAGGAGTTCTCTATGTCTAAATTCTCGGATCCCTTTTCTTCTGGTCCAGCTCTCCTTATATAGTTGTTTTAGGTCGGTGTCCCATTTACTCCTTTGCCTTTGGGCCCAAGTTTATCTCTTTTGGAAATATTCCATTTTTTGTCGATTTTTGTAGTTATCCTCGAATCTTGATATTTATCTTCGGAAACTTAACGTTTATCCTACTTCCGCGAGTTAGGATAAACGTCATAACTCCCATTGGGCTCGGGTCCCTTCTAAATCATAGATCGGCCTCTAGACACGTTTAGATCCTCTCGGGCCGTTTTTAGGCCTTCGGGCTTTTCTACGATTTTAGTCGTAAAACTTCGAGAGTAACTCCGATTGAGACAAAACGAGAGGTATATGATCCAAAAGTCGGATATCACAACTATACGGAGGACAAGAGAGTCGAAACGAGTCGGACTGGCCAGGATTGGATTGTCCTCGCCCTAGGGCGAGGTGAACCGGGCGTAGATCGTCCTCCCTCATGGGCGAGGTGACCGTGGTGCTGGTCGTCCTCGCCCATGGGCGAGGTGACCGTGGTGCTGGTCGTCCTCGCCCATGGGTGAGGTGACCTTGTGAGAACGGTCCGGCTCTCGGGTCTTGACCTATTTCTTTTCGTACTGATCTTTCCGGAGACACTCGTCCATAAGTATTTGTATTCTTCCGATCTTTCTTTCGAGAAGTCTTTCTTGAAGAATTTGCTAAAATGATAATCTTAGCCGTTGATTTCGAGATAACCGTTTTTGACCCCAACAGTTAGCCATCTAGCCTGCTGTTGGCGTCGAAAACGGTTACGACGAAGTTAAAGTACAAATCCCTGAAGAAGAAAAATTCTTCGACAAATACTTTTTTGAAATAGATTCTTCTTTACGAAAAGCTTTGCGGAAGAAACGCGAATCATCGGACAAGAGCTCGAGAAGGATCGTTCCGCAGCGACCAAACGCGTGCTCCGCTCGGTCGCTACGTAGCGACCGAGTTCGAGCCAAAGCTCAGTCGCTACGTAGCGACCAAAAGTCCATTCCGCTCGGTCGCTACGTAGCGACCGAGCTCGAACCAAAGTTCGGTCACTACGTAGCGATCGAGCTCTTCCGAAACGTCGATACGACATCAGTCCATGCATTCTCGTCTACCCTTCGATGCTATCTCCTGAATACCATAGCGAACTCATCTCACGTTCCCCGCCATTTCTAAGATTATCAATCAAACTTTACCGTAAAAACCGCGGAAATTTCATTCTTTATCGAAAGAAGCCGTAATAAACGCTTCGAGTCGAAGGTGAGGCCAGCCCGGTTCTACCGATTCCGGCCATTCATGAAGCCATTCCGACTTTCATTGCTGGATTCCTTTCTTTCAAAGAGAGGCTATCCATGCGTAGTGCCGAAATGGAAACGAGTCGGACCTCTACTGAAATGTCGGCTATCCCTTCCTCGTCTGCGCTGTCGATCTCAACCGAAGGAAACAAGTCTCTGAGCGATGCTACGCCCCTCGTAGGAACGGATACGGTACCTGTGCAAGTGCCAGAGGTCTTGGCCCAACCTTCGGGCTCTTCCACTATCCCGGTCCCGATTCCTGAGAAAGGACAAGTAATGGAGTCGATGCCTCCGCCTTTGGACATGAAAGAGATCGTCTTAGGGCTTCCTGCGCCTAGTGCCGCTCCGCTGCCCAAAGGTTGCAAAAGGAATGGCGCCGCAACCGCGACCGCCAAGAAGAGGAGATGTTCAAAAGATGCGGAAGGAGAGCCTTCGGGGCCTTTACCGCAATATCGTGCCAAGGTTCGTTTTCGAAAAACAAATTTTCTTGTAGGATACTTTGTTCTTCAATTATTCTGACTCTTATTTCGTTCGCAGTTCATATCGTTGATCGACGGGATGATTAGCGACTGTGGTTCGGAGGTGGAGCGTTTGACAGAGGGCCTAGCAGAGTCGCGGGAGGCGGGACTAGCAGAGTCGCGGGAGTCGTTGAAACGAATTGAGGCCACGCTGAAATCTACTGAGGACGCTCACGCTGCTGAGACTTCGCAGCTGGAGTTTCAGGTCAGTGGTCTTGAGCGGGGTCTCGGAAAGTCGGCGAGTGCACTGTTTAGGATGAAGAAAGAAAAAAAAATCCAAGGCTTCCAAAGTTCGTCGTCTTCAGCGCCAAATCCAGAGTCAAGAGGAACCGAGGACTCGTGAGCCAGCGGGGACCGTTGTCCCGCGGGACGAGTTTCATGCCCGCCTAACGAGGATGGCTATTCTCTTTGATTCCCTCATGGCAGTCCGTAAGAAGGATCTGGCCCTGGCAGGCATCGAGGGAAGTCTAGGTGAGATCCATCTACTCAAAGGCGAAGCGGTTCCGACTCTGGACTCTGAAGAGGCCAGCCGAAGGTGTCTTTGATTCGATCCTCTCTCTCCTGAAATCTGAATGCACCCTCGCGCCATGTTTGGAAGAGACCGAAGGGCAAGGCCGTGCGGCCGAAGAAGGCGAGGGTGATGTAGTCGAGAGAGGTCACGGGGAAGTGGCTGAGGGAGGTGATGTTGATGCGGTCCCGAGCTCCGATGAGGTTGAGGATGAAGGCGGTGCTCTGAGGAGTGCCTAGGGTAACGATCCTTTCGGGGATTTTCTTTGTTTTGTTTTGGTCTGTTCATGAGGCCGTAATTTGTATGTTCCGGGACTGGCCGTTGGTGGCTTCGAATCCTTGCCCTTATTAGGGCTTTTTGTAAGATGCTTGGGTCAATCTATAAAACTTTTCGGTTGCTATAAATCGAGAGAACTTCTGTTTTTCGAAGGTAGAGGGCAGGGTGTGAGTTGTCGTCTCATTCCCCCCCCCCCGGAATGATCACCGTATCCATCGTTTGTTGAGTACGCGAGTTTACTTGGTTTTCTGATTTATGCAAAGGCTCGTGAAAACGTACAGATTTAAGTGAAGAGACAAGTTTTGGGATCTCATATCACAGTGTTGATATTATGCCTTTGAGATGTCAAGATCTAGCAAGGCTGGGTTTAGGGCAAGACCTAGGTTTACTTTCGTACTGAGGCTATGCGATGACAAGTCGGCTTTCGTTTTGCCTGTTTGCGATTTTAACCTGATTCGTACGAATATAAAGTCCGTGAATTGGTATCGGCTTATACGACTTGTCTTGATACGAATCGAGCTACCTCCAAAGGCCGTTTGGAGATGCTGACCAAAATTTCGGATTTCTTGTATAGCGCGCTATGGTATCCTTGTCGGATGTAAGAGAGCCTATCCTTTCGAGGGCGGCTGATGTATATTTAGGACGTTAGGGGTCGTTTGTTGTGATCAGCAACAAAGAAATGATGCCAGTTTAAAGCCATTTTACCGTTAGAGGTGTACTAAGTTTGTTTTGGAAACGAGAACGTCGTTTCTGTAGATGTCAAAAAAATCGTAACTTTAAGCGAGTAGCGACGTTTCGCAGAGCCGAAAGTTGACCTTTTCTTTTGTGCCGCATTTGTTCGCGGGCTTTTTCCGAAGGATGCCTCTTTTATGAGCGTTTGAGGGTTTTGTCGGATTTAGTGTGATAACTAATCGATTTTGCTTAGGCGCTTTGAGCGAGTCTTAGATTGCCACTTTAGCCATTTGGCGAATAGCGGGATTGACGACTGTATGGTCGCGTTTTCCGCAAATTTTTTTGAAAAAGGTCGAGTTTTTTTTTGAAAGTCGTGGGAGTATACGAGTATACGTACCCACTCCCCCCTCTTTTTTAAGATGGGGGGATAGCTGAACTCGCTTCGCGAGCTGCCTACGTACCCTTTTTTCGGGGATAAAGCCATCTCGTAGTTCTTAGTTCCCACGTTACGATTAGTGGTAGTATTTTTTGAGATGCATCGCGTTTCAGGTTCTTTGGATCTTGACGTCTTGCATGTTCGCGATTTGGTGCGATCCTGGTCGGACCACCTTTATGACCTTGTATGGTCCTTCCCACTTTGCTCCCAGTTTTCCTGCGTTACGTTCGGCAGTGTTTTGGAAGACTTTGCGCAGAACCAGATCACCTTCCTTGAACCTGCGGTGGCGAACGTTTGAATTGTAGTATTTCGCGGCAGCGTGCTGGTAATTATGGATTCTTATGAGAGATTGGTCTCGTCGATAGTTAATGAGATCGAGTTCGTCCAGCAGCATCGCGTTGATGAGATCTTCTCGTTCGGGGAGGAATCTTCTCTGCACTCCGGGAAATTCTACTTCCACTAGGATCATGCATTCCGTCCCGTAAACGAGGGTGAAGGGGGTTTCTCCCGGAGCCCGTCTTGGGGTTGTACGATGTGACCAAAGAACTCCTTCGAGCTCATCTGCCCATCGTCCCTTTTTGGCTTCTAAGCGCTTTTTTAACCCGTCAAGGACGGTTTTGTTAATGGTCCCTGCCTGGCCGTTACATTGTGGATATCTAAGAGTTGACTTGTTCAGCCGTATCTTCCACTACTCACAGAATGCTTCAAATCGGGTAGAGATGAACTGAGATCCGTTGTCTGTTACGATTTCGTAAGGGACCCCGTGCCTGGTGATAATGTTTGTTGGGGTCAAAACCGGTCACAACGGAATCAACGCCTGAAAGTTCTCAGAAAACCAACTCTCGATCGATTCTTGAAAACTAGACATTCCCGGAAAACGGTTAATCAAGTAAGCGAGGACCGTCTCAACCGAGGTCACCTCGCCCCTGGGCGAACCGAGGAATGTCGAGAAGAGGATCAGTCTGGATGAGGTCTCGATGGTAAGCGAGGACAGTCTCAACCGAGGTCACCTCTCCCCTGGGCGAGGACGACCCGCGCCGAGGTCACCTCGCCCATGGGCGAGGACGACCCGCGCCAAGGCCCCTCGCCCATGGGCGAGGACGACCCGCGCCGAGGTCACCTCGCCCAT
>NC_027754.1:12786812-12791379 GCF_000695525.1 Brassica oleracea var. oleracea
AGGTCCATTCCGAGCTCGTAGCTCAGGATCAACACGCCAAGAAAGTTTTGCAACGCCGCAACGTTTAGCTGACTGATTGACAGCTCAAAAAGGTCGAGTGCGCGGACTATGGCCTCTGGAATCGGGAACCACATGCGACAACGTGTCAGGAAAGCTTCGTAGCATGTGAAGAAACCCTCCGGGGGATCCTCCGCACTCTCCCCATGCACCGGGACTCGAAACACAACCCCGCTCGGAACTCTGTAAAACTCCCGAAGGGTCTTAAGATAGGCGGGAGAGGTCCTGCTCGGAAGGGTAGGATCAAGCTGCGTTGCGGGTATTGTGGGATAGAAGACTTCGGGCGGAGGAGTTATCGAACCGCATAAAGCGTCCCAGTACGCTTCCTTCTCTTCTTGCTCGACCTCAAATTTCTCTTTGGGAACAATCTCTTCATTGGTACAAGGATTGCTAGAAGATGATTGAGGGAAAGTCTTTTTCTTAGAGGATCTCTTTCTCGAAGTCATTTTTTGAAAGACAAAAATTTTGACACAAAAGTAAAGAGAGAGAGGATAAGCTCATTGGTACAAGGATTGCAAGAAGATGATTGAGGGGAAGTCTTTTTCTTAGAGGATCTCTTTCTTGAACTCATTTTTTGAAAGACAAAAACTTTGACACAGAGGTAAAGAGAGAGAGGATAAGAGAAATTTCTACCTTGGAGAAATTTTCTTGTGAAGAGAAGTTAATGAAGACTTCAAAAAAAAACTTACTCCACCTATATATAGGAAAAAATAGTACTATTCATTCTCGGATTTCGGCAAACGATTACGTCTAATTCCATCAAAACAAGTCATACCGCAAGCTAGGACCTCACACCCAGGTCCGCGGATCCTAGCTACCTGGGGGGCTAACTGTTGGGGTCAAAACCGGTCACAACGGAATCAATGCCTGAAAGTTCTCAGAAAACCAACTCTCGATCGATCCTTGAAAACTAGACATTCTCGGAAAACGGTTAATCAAGTAAAAGACAGTTTTTCGCGGTTGCTAACCGACGAATGTCGAGAAGAGGATCAGTCTGGATGAGATCTCGATCATAAGCGAGGACCGTCTCAACCGAGGTCACCTCGCCCTGGGCGAGGACGACCCGCACCGAGGTCACCTCGCCCATGGGCGAGGACGACCCGCACCGAGCAGAGGTCACCTCCCCCATGGGCGAGGACGACCCGCGCCGAGGTCACCTCGCCCATGGGCGAGGACGACCCGCACCGAGCAGAGGTCACCTCCCCCATGGGCGAGGACGACCCGCGCCGAGGTCACCTCGCCCATGGGCGAGGACTAGGGATGTCAAATGGGCTTCATAACCATGGTTTATCCATGACCAATTCCAATTGGACTGACCAAATTAGACCCAAATTTTTAAGTTGTCCAATTGGGTAAAAACCATTTAAACCCAAATTTATTGGGCTTACCCATTTGGACATGAACTTCCAATAATCTTAAAAAATTAGGGTTGCAACATTTGGGGGAAAAAAAAAATTGAAACGGTTTCTCACTTTCTCCGATCTCTCTCTCGCGATTCCCTCTCCGCCTCGTTTCCCCGTCTCTCCAGCAGTGCCTCTCCGATCTTGTCTTCGATTCAGTCTCTCACTCTATCTTGTCTTCAATTCGAGAGCCGTTTACATATTGTGGTTAAGAGCCGTTTACTCTTCGATTCAGCCAGGTATGTTCTCATTCTCCTCACTCACTTTTGCTTGTTTACATATTTTTTTGTTGCGATTTTGATGGGTTTGCAATTTGATTGCTTTTAGTTTGATGGGTTTGCGATTCCACAGAGTCTCAGCTCTCTCACTCTCCTAGATCGAAGAAGCTCTCTCGTCCCGCCTCTCACTCTCGCGTCTGAATCGTCTCCTCCCGTCTCCGGCTCAAGCTCTTGTCTCTCAGGTAAATCAAAACAACTGGGTTTGGTTTGTTTGATTGTCTAGTTAATGGGTCTGATTGTGAAGTTTGTGCATGCCTTTTGCGATGTGATGAAACTTATAACCAACGTGGTTTAGCTTAATGTCTTTTTCTCGCCTCTCATGTCTTTACGTTTGCTTTCAGATGGATATCATGAGTTTAAACAACGATGATGACTACATGAGTGAGCATGAGGATTCAGAACGGGAAATGGACGAGAACAATCTTGTGGTGGACGAGTCTCTCATGAGTACAGCAGAGATGGTGAAAGGTAAACACAAGCGTAGACATTCTAAGTGTTGGAACTACTTCACAATAGAAGGAGATAAGATGCCTGATGGTAAATTTAAATGTGTCTGCAACTACTGTAAGCACTATTACTTCTTAGACTTGCATAAAAGTGGAACTAATACTTTGCTTCGCCATTCGAGACTCTGCTCTAAGACCCCTGGTAGTGCCCTAGCTGGGGCTAAGAAGATTGATCAGATGGTATTTCGAGAAATGATTGCTGTGGCAATTGTCGAGCATGATCTCCCTTACGCTTTCGTTGAGTTTAGAAGGGTTAGGGAAGCGTTTTTGTATGTCAACCCAACCGTCAAGTTCTGGTGTAGAAACACTGCAGTTTCAGATGTTTTTAAGATCTTTGAGAGGGAGAAAATGAAGCTCAGGCAGGTGTTGAGGGAAGTTCCGGGTAGGATCTGTCTAACGACGGATCTATGGAGAGCAATCACAATCGAAGGCTATCTCTGTCTTACTGCCCATTACGTCGACGCTGAGTGGAACCTTAGAGCTAAGATCCTCTCCTTTTGTGCTTTCCCTCCACCCCATTCTGGTCTGGCCATTGCCATGAAACTAATGGAGCTGATTAAAGAATGGGGCTTGCAGAAGAAGGTCTTCACAGTAACCGTAGACAATGCTTCCTCTAATGACAACATGCAAGGATTTCTCAAGAGGCAACTTAGAAAGGATTTAGTCTGCAGTGGAGAGTTCTTTCACATCAGGTGTGCTGCTCACATTCTGAACCTCATTGTCCAAGACGGATTATCGGTGATAAGTGAGGCCTTGGAGAGGATCAGAGACAGCGTTAAGTATGTCAAAGTTACTGAGTCTAGAGAGCTGTTGTTTCAAGGCTGCGTGGAGACTGTTGGGATTGTTAAGAAAGGGGGTTTAGTCTTGGATGTTACTACGCGGTGGAACTCAACCTATCTGATGTTGTCTAGGGCTCTTTACTACAAAGAAGCATTTAAGAATCTTGCTGAAATTGAGACAAGTTACCAGAGTCTACCTACAGAGTTAGAGTGGTTAAGAGCTGGGCTGATTTGTGGTTTGTTAGAGCCGTTTTATCAGATGACAAAGCTTATTTCTGGCTCTTCTTACCCTACAGCGAATCTGTACTTTATGGAAGTATGGAAAATTCAGAGCTGGTTGGGATCAAATGAGTTATGTGAAGATGAAGTGGTTTGTGAAATGGTGGCTTCAATGAAGGTCAAATTCAATAAGTGGATGCGATTTGGATGATGAAGATAAGGAAGACTTAGATGAGGAAGCAGAAGAAAGTGGAAAGAAAAGGACTCGACTCAACTAAAGGGATTGCAATTTACATGTTTTGCTTGCTGTTGTGTACTTATTACAATGAACTGGTCAGTTGTGTTTTGTCTGAGCTTTTGGTATCATTCATGTTTCTGCAATGTACCTGTTATATTGCTTGTTGTTGTGTATATTGTTATTACAATGAACTGGTCAGTTGTGTTCTATCTGTAATGAACATTGATGGCTACGTGACATGATTAAACTCATAGTTTCAACTTATGTGTTTCAGGAGAGGCTGAAGATAAAGAAGAAGAGGACCATCATTTACTTAATGCTTTAGATTTTTTATCAGTGTATAAACTTTAATATATGAAATTGTCTATGCTTTGGAATGTGTAAAACATTTGAATTGCTTATGCTCTGAATTTTTTTTAAGCATAAGTTATGTTTTTTTAATGAATTTAGTATCTTAAAGCAAAAAATTTTGTTGGGCCCCGCGGAAGGCCCATTTGGAATGGTCCAATTTGGTTTGGACAATTTGGGCTTAAAAAAAAAATGTCCAATAAACTATTTTGTCCATTTGGACATGCCCTTTGGACATGGACAGCCCAAATGACATCTCTAGCGAGGACGACCCGCACCGAGGTCACCTTGCCCGTGGGCGAGGACGACCCACACCGAGGTCATCTCGCCCATGGGCGAGGACCGACCTCATGTCCCGAAACCGTGCATCCTCGTCTAAGTTACCATTACACAATCCTCGGGCCCTTGGACGCAATACCCATGTCTCATCTCACTTAGGATTATCAAAGAAAGACTTCGAGAAAAGTTATAAAAACTTGGTCGTCGAAATGGATTCCTGCCTGCCGTATAAAACGACTATGGTTTGCTTGAACACCAGTTGCCTTAACTATACGGGAAATTGGAATCCTTTCGGAAAAACCAACGGCTGTTTCTTAGGAATAATCGTAAAAACGTCTAAGTCCCAAAACGGCCCAAAAGGGGCCTGAACTGCGGCTAAACGGCCCACTTACGATTTTAGAACAGGATTGAGCCTAAGGCTGATATGACGGTCTATTTTTTATTCGCAGGAAAAGATAAATGT
>NC_027754.1:12791432-12792523 GCF_000695525.1 Brassica oleracea var. oleracea
CCCAGGAAGAGGTGCAAACCGACCTAGAGAGAGGATATAAGGAGGGCTTAAGGAGACGAGCAAAAGGAGAGCTTTCTCAGAGAAAACTTAATACTTAGAGGAATTTAGGCATTTTTCCGTTTTTACTACCGAGCTGCGACTCGACTAGATTAGAACTTAGGTGGCTCACTAGCGAACGTACCGACAGCTCTCGTGGCCTAGGATCTTACCTGTTGTTCACGCTCAAACGCGAATTCGGAAATAAGACCTCTTTGTTCTCTTTTCGCTCTTTTACGATTTATTACTTTCGACTCTTTCATATTGATTGTGTTTTGTGGGGCCCAGCAGATAACCGGGACCTTCAGGGAAGGCTAGGTTAGCTTGGCTTTCCTCCGATTAACAAATCTCGACGGTGTGAATTCCGGTTCCCACAATGTTCTTCCATACGAAGCTCTCGACTTGTACGTCTCTGATACTTGCTTAGGATTCTGCTTCTACCCACTTCGAAAAGAAATCCGTAAAGACCAAAAGGAAGCGTTTTTGTTTTAAATTGTGTAAAGGTCCGACGATTACAATGGACCATCGCATAAAAGGATACGGAGATGAAATGGACGAGAGGACCTCCGCAGGTTGATGGATGGTGGGCGCATGCCTTTGGCATTTTTCGCATTTTCGTGCGAATTTCTCGCAGTCTTTGATCATAGTTGGCCAGTAATAACCGTGGCGTTTTATTTTGACTGCAAGTGACCTTCCACCGGAGTGGTTTCCGCACGATCCAGAATGGACCTCTTCCATCACTTTTCTCGCTTTCTCTCCCTCGGCGCAGGTCATGAGTGGGCCAGAGAATCTCCATTTGTAGATTTCTCCCTCTGCCGTTACATATCGTACGACTTGGGTTTTAATTTTGCGTGCCGCCCATTTCTCGGCGGGCAGCGTTCCGTCGGCTATGTAGGCTCGGATCGGCTCTAGCCATGGGCTGTCGCAACTGTATTCTGCCTGATCCATCTTTCCTTCTGGTGGATCTTCTATTTCCTCCGCATCTTCGATTTGTCCCCAAATCAGATTGGCGATCACCGGCGGTCCGATGCTCGGATGTTCAATGAATTCCACGG
>NC_027754.1:12792667-12818159 GCF_000695525.1 Brassica oleracea var. oleracea
TGATTTGCGACTAACTGAGAATCGCAGTAAGCGTGGATGTTGTAAATCTTCAGCCCATGGGCTAGTCGTAATCCTGCAATGAGTGCTTCATATTCAGCCTCGTTGTTTGAAGCATGGAATTCTAACCGAAACGACTGCTCCAAGATTTCCCCTGTGGGCGACGTGAGCCGAATCCCAATTCCAGATCCTTGTTTGGACGATGATCCATGACGTGAAGAACCCAAGTCGAATCTGGTTCCGTGTTTGTCATATCCCCAGTGGGCAATTCGACTAAGAAATCCGCCAGCACCTGAGATTTTGTGCAGGTTCTTAGGCGGTACTCGACATCGTACTCGCTCAGTTCGATTGCCCATTTTGCGAGCCGTCCTGACTGACTCGGACTGTGCAGAACCGTGCGCAGGGGAATGGTGGTGAGAATCACTATGGTATGAGATTGGAAATATGGCATGAGATTTCTCGCCGATGTTACAACAGCGAATGCTAGTTTTTCCATCAAGGGGTACCGCGTCTCAGCGTCCAGCAAAGTTTTACTTATGTAAAAGATTGGTTTTTGTTCACCGCATTCTTCTCTGATCAAAACGCCACTTACTGCTGTTGCAGAGACCACGATGTATAAAAATAGAGGTTCTCCCTCTACTAGTTTTGCAAGAACAGGAGGAGTGGCCAGGTAACGCTTCAGCTGTTGGAAAGCCTTTTCGCACTCTTCCGACCATTCGAACTTTTTGTTCCCTTTCAACGTGTCGTAGAAAGGCAGGCACTTGTCCGTCGAACGTGAGATGAAACGGTTCAAGGCTTCGACCCTTCCGGTTAGCCTTTGGACTTCTCGTTTTGTCTTTGGTGAGACCATTTCTGTCAGTGCGTTTATCTGTTTGGGGTTATCCTCGATCCCGCGACACGTGACCAGATAACCGAGAAACTCTCCTGATGCGACTGCGAACCTACATTTTGTCGGGTTTAGTTTCACGTTATGTAGGTTCAGCCTTGAGAAGCACTCTTCCAAGTGGGATACGTGGTCATGTTTGTCAGGGGATTTTACGAGCATGTCATCGATGTACTCTTCCATAGTCTTTCCGAGCTGTTCGGAGAACATTCGATTGACAAATCGCTGGTAAGTAGCACCCGCATTCTTGAGACCGAAAGGCATTACCTTGTAGCAATACGTTCCGTGGTCGGTGATGAATGCGGTCTTCTCGCGATCGTCGGGATTCATCATGATTTGATTGTACCCGGAGAAGGCGTCCATGAATGATAAAAGTTCGTTCCCTGCTGTTGCTTCGACCAGTCGGTCAATGTGCGGAAGTGGGAAGCAATCTTTTGGACAGGCCTTGTTGAGATCGGTGAAGTCGACGCATACTCGCCATTTGCCGTTTTTCTGACTTCTATTATTGACCCTACTTTGAGGAGTTTCTTAACTTCTTCGTTTACCGCGGTAGCACACTCTGGTCCTAGCTTCCGTCTTTTTTGTTTTACGGGTTTGTAGGTCGGGTCAATGTTGAGTTCGTGACATGTTATGCCGATGTCGATTCCTGGCATATCCTCCGCGGCCCAAGCAAACGTATCGAGGTTCTTTTTAAGACAAGCCATGAGCTCTGTTCTCAATGGTTCGCAGAGGTTGGCTCCGATCTCGACGCATCGTTCTGGGCGGGATTTGTCGAGACATACCGAGATTACCGGTTCACAAGTTGTTTCGCGCTTCCCTTCTAGAGCTTCGACCCTCTGTTACTGCCAGAAGACTTCCGAGTCTTGTTCTGGGGCGCCCTCGTCGAGAGTCAGCTTTCTTTTCTTCTTGTGGGAAGCTTCGATCGCAAAGTTCTTTCTTTTTAGCTCAGCAGCGAAACATACTTGTGACATCCTGTGGTCTCCTTGAATTGTTTCGACTCCATGAGGGGTCGGAAATTTAAGGCATAGGTGGAATGTCGATGGGAGGAAATTTAGGCATAGGTGGAATGTCGATGGGATCGCTCTCATGGAATTCAGCCATGGAGTTCCAATGATTACATTGTACGATGTTGGGTGATCGACGACCAAGAATTCCGTGATTTTTACGACGCTCCCAGCTTTAACCAAGAGGTTGATTGAGCCAAGGGTCATAGTAGCGTCTCCTGAAAGTCCGAAAATTGGACTGGGACCTTCCGTGATGGCGCACATGTTGATTTCCATTCTCTCGAGGGTGCTTATATAGATAATGTTGGCCGAGCATCCGGTGTCGACCAACACTCTTGCTACGTCGATGTCCTGGATGGTCAATTCGATGACAAGGAGATGGTTGTGAGGTTTGACCTGGTCGGCCGTTGCTCTGTCCTTGAAAGAGACGACATCGTGAGCTACTGGAGCGGACATCTTGTATCTTTAATCGTTTGTGATTTTTGAGTTAGAGAATTCGACCCCCCCCCTCCTTCTAGCGCCAAACTGTGGGAACCGGAATTCACACCGTCGATTTTAATGAATAAGTATGGAGAAAAACCAAGAAAACCTGATTTTCCCTGAAGGTCTGAATTCTCGGCGTAATCACTTTCAGAGCGTAAAAAGATAGATAGCAAGATAAAAATAAATAGTCTCTCGGAGGCGTTTTATTATTGAAATAGTATGAATACAGGACTTCTCCGAGAGGAGTAGAGATATGCTAACTAGACAAAAGCAGAACAGAAAGGCGGCAAAACGTTCTAAGCCTTGCCTTGCTAGTCTAACCACCTAAGTTCTAAGTTCCCTAAGCTAGCAGGAGTTCTCTAAGTCTAAATTCTCGGATCCCTTTTCTTCTGGTCCAGCTCTCCTTATATAGTTGTTTAAAGTCGGTGGCCCATTTACTCC
The DNA here is from genome assembly GCF_000695525.1 of Brassica oleracea var. oleracea. Lineage (NCBI taxonomy): Eukaryota > Viridiplantae > Streptophyta > Magnoliopsida > Brassicales > Brassicaceae > Brassica > Brassica oleracea. The sequence goes on from NC_027754.1 coordinate 12,795,476, forward strand.
TTTGCCTTTGGGCCCAAGTTTATTTCTTTTGGGAATATTCCATTTTTCGTCGATCTTTGTAGTTAACCTCGAATCTTGATATTTATCTTCGGAAACTTAACGTTTATCCTACTTCCGCGAGTTAGAATAAACCGTCATAACTCCCATTGGGCTCGGGTCCCTTCTAAATCGTAGATCGGCCTCTAGACACGTTTAGATCCTCTCGGCTGTTTTTAGGCCTTCGGGCTTTTCTACGATTTTAGTCGTAAAACTTCGAGAGTAACTCCGATCGAGACGAAACGAGAGGTATATGATCCAAAAATCGGATATCACAACTATATGGAGGACACGAGAGTCGAAAAGATTCGGACTGGCCGGGATTGGATTGTCCTCGCCCTAGGACGAGGTGAACCGGGCGCGGATCGTCCTCGCCTATGGGCGTGGTGACCGTGGTGCTGGTCGTCCTCGCCCATGGGCGAAGTGACCTTTGTGCTGGTCGTCCTCGCCCATGGACGAGGTGACCGTGGTGCTGGTCGTCACCTCGCCCATGGGCGAGGTGACCTTGTGAGAATGACTATTGGGCTAGAGCTGGTCTTATTGGCCCAAAAAGCAGATTACTTTTTAAACTTAAATTATTATAGGTAGATGTAAATGATTGAATATGATTAGTAGTAGTCTGATTAAGAAGCTTAGCTGTATTTAGTAAAGCGCCAGGAGGCAAGGGTAAAAAGGTCATTTAAAGAATAAGAAAATGAAAAAAGGAAAGGAGACGAAGAAAGAAAGAGCAGTTGGTGAAGAGGAAGACGCGGAGATACCTCTCCCTATAATCTATTTCTTGTACGCAAGAAACACTCTCCCGAAAGATCCTCCTCTTAAACTAAATCTCTCCCCGCCCCCGCCCCGGCTAAAAAGATTCAATTTTGAGCAAAACCCCTTTTGTGTCATCAAGGATGAAGCGACAAGTCGGCGGAGGAGGAGTACAGCGGGTGAGATCCGCAAGACCCACCACAATTCACGATTGCGCTCTCTCCGGCGATCTCATTTCCTTGCAGAAGCTTCTCAAAGACAACCCTTCTCTTCTCAACGAACGCAACCCCGTCGTAATGATTCTCTCCTTGCGATCTACATTCCGATTTGTCGCCTTAGATTCTACTTCGAAACTGATGTTTTTTCTTCTTTTTAAAATACTCAACTTTGGCTGAATTGGATTGGAATGTGCAGATGTACCACACGCCGCTTCATGTTTCTGCTGGAAATGGCAATGTTGATATTGTCAAGTATCTCTTAGATTGGCCTGGATCCGATAAAGTTGAGTTGGAAGCAATGAACACTGTAAGCCTCTTTTCTTTTTATTCCAGAGGTTTTGATTTTTGTATTGATCTATAATTACTTCATGTGCTGCTGCTTCTCTCTCTATCAAGTATGGTGAAACCCCATTGCACATGGCAGCCAAGAACGGCTGCAATGAAGCTGCTAAGCTACTCCTTGAGCGTGGTGCTTTTATCGAAGCCAAAGCCAGTGTAATTTCCTCTCCCTCTCTCTCTTGATTGATTGATGATTTTAAGATGCACACAAAGAAATAACTAACTTGTACTGATTTGGTTCGGTTTGGTTTAAATGCAGAACGGTATGACACCATTGCACCTTGCGGTTTGGTATTCTATTACCTCCAAAGACATCTCAACTGTTAAGACGCTGCTGGATAATAACGCTGATTGCAGCGCTAAAGATAATGTACACCCCACTCTCTTAAAAATCATTGCTTCTTTTGTTTTTTTCATTAGTACAACAATGATCTCATGTACTAAGCTGTGGGAATTTTGCATAATTCCAGGAAGGGATGACTCCTTTGGACCATCTACCACAAGGACAGGGCAGCCAGAAGTTGCGTGAATTGTTGCGCTGGTTTCTCCAAGAGCAGAGGAAAAGAAGCGCGCTAGAGTCTTGCGGTAAGACCAAGGCCAAGATGGAACTACTTGAGGAAGAGCTGTCCAATATCGTTGGACTAAGCGAGCTGAAGACACAACTGAGGAAATGGGCTAAAGGAATGCTTTTGGATGAGAGGCGTAGGGCTCTTGGGATGAACATTGGAACTCGGAGGCCTCCACATATGGCGTTTCTTGGAAATCCTGGGACTGGTGAGAGAGAAAGAGTTGTATATTTGTGGTTCTTCTTCCTGGAAACAAACTGTTTTAGCTTGACACTGTTTTGTTTCTGACAGGTAAAACCATGGTTGCTCGAGTTCTAGGGAAGCTGCTTCACACGGTTGGAATCCTACCAACCGATAAGGTAACAGAAGTTCAGCGCACAGACTTGGTTGGTGAGTTTGTTGGTCATACAGGGCCAAAGACCAGGAGAAAGGTAACAAAACACTGTTCAAAACTAGTCAACTTGTGAGTTTTAGTTTCAAGAACCTCAAAAAGATCTTTTCAATTCTCTGGACAGATCCAAGAAGCTGAGGGAGGAATCCTCTTTGTGGACGAAGCATACAGGTTGATCCCAATGCAAAAGGCAGACGACAAGGACTACGGTCTAGAAGCTCTGGAAGAAATTATGTCGGTCATGGACACGGGGAAGATCGTGGTGATATTCGCGGGATACAGCGAGCCAATGAAGCGTGTGATCGCATCTAACGAAGGGTTTTGCAGAAGGGTCACAAAGTTTTTCAACTTCAGCGACTTCAGTGCAAAGGAACTGGCGCAGATTCTGCACATCAAGATGAACAGCCAGGGAGAGGACACTCTGTTCTACGGTTTCAAGTTGCATGAGTCGTGCACTCTGCAGGAGATAGCTTCAGTGATTGAGAGAGAGACAACCGAGAAGAAGAGGAAGGAGATGAACGGAGGGTTGGTGGACACGTTGCTGGTTAACGCGAGGGAGAATCTTGATCTCCGACTTAGCTTTGATTGCGTCGACACTGAAGAGATTTGTACCATCAGGTTGGAGGATTTAGAGGCTGGTCTTCGTGTTTTCTCTCAGTGAGAAGATTACAGATTCAAGAACCTGTAATGGCCGAGTGTTGGTTAGTGTACTGATTCAATTCTTTACATATCATATTCTTTATGTTTTGCAACTCTATAGATCTTACAGGAGGGAGAAGCTATGGTTTTCACCCATTCATTGTCTCTGATCGATCTATTTCTGTTGTGTTGCTACATATTTTCTCGTTTTTATTTTACTTCTATTTTGGGTAATTAATGATTTTAATTTTTTATGATATTATCAGAGAAACATTTGGATTCCAGTCCAATCTTTTACATGATTTATCATGAGTTTGATTCGTGAACCTTGTTTTATAGTTTCAAGCCCAAACTTTCCTAAGCTAGTAAATAGTAATTACTACTATAGAAGTTCATATACATCATATATTTTTTAATTTCAAAATTAGCCAATAGTATTGTTTCTTTCTACTACAAGAATCAATATCAAATCTCATCAGTGTAATACTATTATTGCACTCGTTATCATCTCAAACCATCTACACATTCAGTATTCAAAACTTAAAAAAGATTTCTTTCCTACGGAAAACACAAGATAATCAAAGGATTGTTTCCTTCCATAGACCCATCAACACTCTCAACCTCTAATACCACTTGTAGATGTTTGAGCATTATAATCAGTTTTCTAGGAACTAAAACAAGTAGAGCACTTATACTAGCCTAACAAAGAGGGATAGTTGTGACACACAGGAATGCTTTCTAGTTCGGCTATAGACGTATCAACAACTTGCTAGTATCAAGAAAGAGTGTCGTATAAGTGACGAATACATGTCTCCTTTAAAAATGTAGAAAATACTTACTCTTTCATAACTACATATTAGGACTACGAAGAAGGAAAAAGAAGTTTCATCCTATTCCCTTTACACTTTCTGGTTGAAAGCAATTCTGTTCACAATTTCAAACCCTCGATTATTTTCTGAAATACCACTTTTAGTTGATCGGTGCATGATTTTGGTATCAGAAATCTTCTTTGACACAATTAGCTAACTATACCTAAGTAAGGCTTAAATTAGCTAACTATCCATGGATGAGATTAATGGTTCTTCTTATGCACTCTAGGATGCAAGTAGACAAAATGCCTTTACTTTCTGAGAAAAGCTTTTATGTCGTACACTGACACATGTTTTTTCTAGTTTTGAGTCAACTTTATAGTTTCCTTTTCATCTTAGTAAAAAGGTTGTTTTCTTTCTCATATTTTTCATTTCTCAATCTGTTTTCAATGGTTTCTGAGAAAAGCTTTTATGTCGTACACTTGAGTTTTCAATGGTTTCTACTAAGATCCAAAAAAACTTTGATGAATTCTTACTACAATTCTCACGGAGATTCAAAAAATTTGGTGAAATCCATAAAAGATAAATTGAAATTCATAGACCCGTGATAATGAGTCTACAGAGAAATAAAATCTAGTAATATTTTTTTTTATTTGTATAGATCTATGATGAGCCACATTAGAATTCAGTGACATATTTTACCATTGAACACTTCGATGATGACAGGTTGTGGCAGTTTTATTCCCTTTAATGACCGGCGTTCTTATCCCTATCAGTTTCAAATCATAATCTGCTTTCAATTGCTACTTATATTAATAACCATGCTGCATTGCGGTCTTTTTCTTCAACCATAAATCATGCAGTGGTGTATCAGAAGTTCAAGAAAGGGCCGCTCTTCGTAACATATATGTTAGTTGGTAATTTTAGTTAACATATATTATTTATATTTTAGTGGATTCTGTATTTTATATTGGTATTCAGACTACATATTTTATTAGTTGTTAAAAACTGGTTGCAGTTAATTGTTAAATTGTCGGTAAGATGTTATACGGTAACTGTCATTAGCTGATACAAGGTTTGTTAGTTGGTACATTGTTTGGAGCATATAACAACCTATATATCAACTAACGACAACTCTTTTATAACATTTTTGTGTCAAATAATGAGTATTCACTGTTATGTTTGTTTTATTCTTTTAGCACACTACATTTATTGGACATAAATTCTCAATCATTTTCATAGCCAGCAAACTTTATATTATTGCTTCAGTGTCGGTTGTATGAACTACCAAACCACGTATCAGGTAATAAATCGCGAATCAGGTAACAAATCATGTATCAACTAAAAAACAATGTATCAAACCATTTAACAATTAAACAAATCATGTATCAGCTAACGATAACTATTTTGTAACATCTTACCAGTATTTATCAATTAGATGTAATCTTATTTATAATATTTAACAAAACATGTATTTCACAACAAATCTAAAGTGTTTAAAGAATCAATAAAATATAAGATAGTACATTCTTTTTTTATATCAAACCATGTATTAGATATACATGTCATGTATTATGTAACAAATCATGTATCATCTAGCAAACCATGTATCAGGTAACAATAACTAATTTGTAACATCTTCCCAACTATTATTCAATACAATATATCAGCTAACAAAGCATGTGTCAAACAAGAATAAACTAATATACAATGTTATTGAGTAAAAAAAAAACCGAAGACCTCATGAACACATGGGTAATTTTCGTGAACTCGTTCGAGACAGCGAGTCATTAAATCAAGCAAAAAAAAAATTTCAGTTCACCATATTTCTCAGACGTCAAAGTCTTCTTCTTACATTCTTGCTTCACAGCACCAAAACTTATGTTATGACACCGTCGTGTATAAGCTAATAAGCCACGTATCATGTAACAAATCACATATCAGCTAACAAATAAGGAACTAAAATATGTATCAATTAACAAACTATGTATTTTCTAACGACAACTATTTACACCGTTGAATACACTAACATCTCATGCTTTTATCAAATAAATAATATATGGTGAATCATCTAACAACCACTATTATGTAACCAAGCTAGTGCAGTTAATAAACATGTATCTGTTAGCAACAACTGTAATGTATCCTATTTTCAAACATATTTAGTAGGAGCTAACAAACTTGTATCATCTAACATTTATTTTTTAGCAGCTAACCAAACATATATCCCGGTCGGAGATTTCCTGACCATAACCACCACAATGGAGGATCTGAAATGCCTTCGCCATGGTTCAAGAACTCGTTCGAGACAAAAGTTCATTCTACCATGTCAGATGAAGACCTCGTCGCGGAATCCCTAGTTACGGTGGTAATATAAGTGCTTAGATCTGGAACTCTTTCCTCTCCCATCGATACTATCACTTTCGATGGAATTTTCTTTATACGCCACAGATTGAGGAGCTCATCATTGAGGTGGTGCTGGAATTGTTATGCGTCGCGTTTTTCCAATGAACGAGAGAGTGAAATTTTCCGGTGATTTATATAAAAAAATAGAACTAAAAATTGATGTTTTCACGGTACTTGAGAATAAACACAAAAGGAATCTTGTCATAGTTTGATAGAGAATATAGCTTTGGACAAGAATATATTTCATAAAAAATATTTAATTGTAGAACACAAAGAATGGAAAAAGAGAAAGAGCTTGGATAACGGGCCTTGCTTCTACGAACAGTAAACGTAGGCTGGATATCAGAGAGCCTGACACAGCTAGAGACATGCAGGGAAGGTTGGATTAGGGGCAAAATCGGCATATAAAATTGTATTTGAGAATAGATGGTACTTTCCTAATTATGGTGGTGCGTAAAGGCATACACGCCAATTATCTCATCTTCTTTTCTCTTCTAAGCGGTCGTTTTCTAACTTTTATATTGACAATAAAATATATTCCTTGTTTCCCTCAATGGAGGAAGCCTTATTATTGCATCCAAAAAGAAATTACCTCCGATATACATACATCCAAACACATAGTTAAAATAGCCCGACCATATACATTTTCTTCTTTCTGTTTATTTTTTCTTTCTTTAATTATGCCCTGCAAAACCATATCAAACTATTTACAAATCATGTTCAAGAACCTGTATTAAAAGTACATTTAGTGTTGTACAAGATCAATCTTACTCTCGAAATTGAGAAGAATCAGTACTCAAAAACAATGTATCAAATCATTTAACAATTAAACAAATCATTTAACGCTAACTGTTTTGTAACATCTTACCAGTATTTATCAATTAGATGTAATCTTATTCATAATATTTAACAAAACATGTATTTCACAACAAATGTTAAGTGTTTAAAGAATCAATAAAATATAAGATAGTACATTATTTTTTTTATATCAAACCATGTATTAGATACACAGGTCATGTATTATGTAACAAATCAAGTATCATCTAGAAAACCATGTATCAGGTCACAATAACTAATTTGTAACATCTTTCCAACTATTATTCAACACAATATATCAGCTAACAAAGCATGTATCAAACACTAATAAACTAATAGACAATGTTATTGAGTAAAAAAAAAAAACTGAAGACCTCATGAACGCATGGGTAATTTTCGTGAACTCGTACGAGACAGCGAGTCAGTAAATCAAGTAAAAAAAAATATTTTCAGTTCACCATATTTCTCAGACGTCAAAGTCTTCTTCTTAGTCGTTCTCGTTTCACAGCACCAAAACTTATGTTATGACACCGTCATGTATAAGCTAATAAGCCATGTATCATGTAACAAATCACATATCAGCTAACAAATAATAAACTAAAACATGTATCAGTTAACAAACTATGTATTTTCTAACGACAACTATTTACACCGTGGAATACACTAACATCTCATGCTTTTATCACATCAATAATATATGGCGAATTATCTAACAACCACTACTATGTAACCAAGCTAGTGCAGTTAATAAACATGTATCTGTTAGCAACAACGGTAATGTATCCTATTTTCAAACATAATTAATAGGAGCTATCAAACTTGTATCATCTAACATTTATTTTGTAGCAGCTAACCAAACATATATCCCGGTCGGAGATTTCCTGACCATAACCACCTCAATGAAGGATCTGAAATGCTTTCGCCGTGGTTCAAGAACTCGTTCGAGAAAAAAGTTCGTTCTACCATGTCAGATGAAGACCTCGTCGCGGAATCCCTAATTACGGTGGTAATACAAGTGCTTAGATCTGGAACTCTTGCCTCTCCCACCGATACTATCACTTTCGATGGAATTTTCTTTATACACCGCTGATTGAGGAGCTCATCATTGCGGTTGTGTTGGAATTGTTATGTGAAGCATTTATCTAATGAACGAGAGAGTGAAATTTTCCGGTGATTTGTATAAAAAATAGAACTAAAAATTGATGTTTTCACGGTACTTGAGGATAAACACAAAAGGAATCTTGTCGTATTTGATAGAGAATATAGCTTTGGAAAAGAATATATTTCATAAAAAATATTTAATTTTAGAACACGGAGAATGGAAAAAGAGAAAGAGCTTGGATAACAGGCCTTGCTTCTACGAACAGTAAACGTAGGCAGGATATCAGAGAGCCTGACACAGCTAGAGACATGCAGGGAAGGTTGGAGTAGGGGCAAAATCGGCATATAAAATTGTATTTGAGAGTAGATGGTACTTTCCTAATTACGGTGGTGCGTGGAGGCACACACGCCAATTATCTCATCTTCTTTTCTCTTCTAAGCGGTCGTTTTCTAACTTTCATATTGACAATAAAATATATTCCTTGTTTCCCTCAACGGAGGGAGCCTTATTATTGCATCCAAAAAGAAATTACCTCTGGTATACGTACATCCAAACACAATGTTAAAATAGCCTGACCATAGACATTTTCTTCTTTCTGTTTATTTTTTCTTTCTTTAATTTTGCCCTGCAAAACCATATCAAACTATTTGCAAATGATGTTCAAGAACTTGTATTAAAAGTACATTTAGTGTCGTACAAGATCAAACTCACTCTCGAAATTGGGAAGAATCAACTCAAAAAAGTCTTTGTGTGACTAGTGTTACACAGAAGTGTTGGGTGATCATTGTTCCGTCCTCTGTTCTCCATAGCAATTGGGGATCAAAAAGCACCAAATTATATTTTACAAGAAAATATTATCCTCTCCGCCCTCCCAAATTTGTGTACATATTTAATTTGTAAAATGTACATGAACATTAAAACAATTAATAAAGTAATCATATATATATATATATATATATGTGTGTAGAGAAGTGATGAATAATTTGTCACCAATCTTGATAATATTGGCATTTTTTTTTTGAGAGAGAGAGAGATTTTATAATTATAATTCTATTCTAGACTTCGTAAATACATTAGAACTCGACAATGTTTTATTGTAATATTACATATTAGAGGGAAGAAGAGAGAGAGTGGAGAGACGGAGAACACAATAATATATTATTATAATATTGCATATTATATTTTACCTTTTTAAATATAAAAAAGCATAATAATATTATTTTTTGATAAAATATTAAATTAATCGAAAGAACTAAAGAATATGATCATTTACAAGATGTAGATGAAGATTAGGTAAAGAAAATCTGAAAGGAATATAAAACGGACCAAAACCAACCCCAACCAAAACTGTAAAGTTTAACTATACATAGAAAACCAATGCGTTATGAGTCCTTCATACTTGTGAGTGTCATGATAAGCAAGATGTAAAGTTGACATGTGTTGATCCAGCTTGTACCATGCTTACAAGTGTTTCGTTCCTCCAAACTAAATACACTACTACCTGAAAGGCTATGCGAAGGAAGATATAGTCTATTAGTGTAGAGTGGTAGTGTCATGTAAAATGGTGAAAGTGTCTATCACCAATGATACACACTTCGCAGCCAGACTGTAAAAATATAAAAACACCCAAAATAAAGATGCTCCTAAAATTCATTTTTCTCCCTACAAAAAAAACAGCACTGGTCCATACCCCATTTCCTCGTTCTGACACATGTGGAAAAACGTGTTAGGTTCTTCCTAGATGGAGGAAATCCAATGGGTATGGTTGGTGATAACCAAATTTGGAGATGGATCATTGGTATTAGTCCATGAGATTACTATTGGGTCTTGGGGGTTAATGAGACACTACATAAAATCTATTAACCTAATTTTGTGTGGTTAACATACATGATACAAGAAAATAAAAAAGAGACTCGAAAAGACTCTTAAGACAAAATAATGAAAAACAGAAAAAGAGGAAAATTTTGTTTGGGTTTGTCAAGACAGGGTTTGGATGGTCAACAGATCCCGATCTGGTTGATATTTTGTGGGAAGCTTATTCATTCAGTTGTTTAGAGGTTCACTGAAGAGATTTGGATTTCAACAGTTGGATCGTGTGTTATTTAGGTTTTAGTGAAGCTGGTCGTCACAGTTCTCCAGTTTCGCTGTCTTAAGAGTTTGGTAAATCCGGCAGTGAAATCTTCTCCGATAGAGATGAAACTTGGCATATGTGTTGTTGACTTGTTCATATTGAATTTTTACAGTGGGATTAGTCTCTGGTTGCTGGAATCCTAGTGATCTTAGGTCGTTTCGTGGCTGCCTATTTTGAAGCTTTTGTGGTGCTCTCTTTTTGTTGTAGTATCTTGTGTTCTAGTTAGCTCTTTGTAGCTAGAGTCTATGTTCTGTTCATGTTGTTTAACAGCGAACACGTGGTTGTACTTATACCTATTTATATAGTGTATTTTTTAGTGGACTATGATCCCGTAAGTTTTTCCTTCTCACATCGAGGAGGTTTTCCTACGTAAAAAGTGCTTGTCTCATTTAGTTATTGCTTATTGTATATCATGCTATTGTCGAAGTATTTTCCTCACAGGTTCACATAATGTCAGGGAACACCATTCCAATAATCCTCTACGCATGTTTGTTTTTCCCAACAAAGTGGTATTAGAGCTTCTAGTTATAGAGCTTTGGGTTTGTTAACTTCAGGTTATTGTTTGCTTGTGTGAATGGTGAAAAATATGGGCAGGATGATACGCTCTAATGGTACTAACTATCATATATGGAAGGTAAAAATTGAGGATCTGCTCTTCTCTTTGCTAAGGAATTTCATTCCGGTATTTCAGTAGAAGAAACCTGATAATAAAACGGACGATGAATGGAAGTTGTTGTATCTTCAAGTGTGCGGGCTGATAAAGAAGTGTGTAGATGATAATTTATTGCATCATATTGAGACTTAGATTGATGCTCATTCTTTGTAATTGAAGCTGGAGTAGGAAGACTGGAAATAAGAAGATGTAACTAATTAAGAAGGTAATTAAGATGAGGTATCATGAAGGAACTCCGATGATGGATCACTTTAATGCGTTTCAGGGATTGGCCAACAAATGTTCTGATATGGACATCAAGTTTGATGATGAGATTCACGGTATGTGGCTTCTTGGTACTTTACCAGATTCATGGGAGATTTCACGATGTGTCTTTGTAACTCCACTCGGAAAGTGTTATTTCGATGGATTCAGTGAAGAACAATGTTTTTAGTGACGAAGCAAGAAGGCAGTCAAATGCTAGTCCTTCGCGTTCAGATGTCTTTGTTACTTAGACAAGGGAGATGAGTTCATATAAAGAGCCCAAGAGAAGAAGAACATGAGCAAAAGAGAATCTAATAAATTTGCTAATATGGAGTGTTACTTCTGTTACAAGAAAATGCACATGAAGAAAGATTCCTGGAAGTTGAAAAACAAGCACCAAAGTAATCAAGAAGAAAAGGTGGATCAATTGCCATCACCGAAAATCAGATTCTCTTTCTTCTTGAAGATAATGCCATTAATGTGGTATACCATGACACCAATTGGGTGGTTGATAGTGGAGCTACTACTCATGCTACATCACATTGAGATTTTTTTTTACCTATACTACGGATAATTATGGCTCCGTGGAAATGGGAATTGATGTTTGGCTCAGGTTGTCGGCATTGGTGACATGTGCTTGGAGACTAGTCTTGGAACTAGGTTGGTGCTTAAGTATGTTAAGCATGTTACGGATATTCAGATGAATCTGATATCGATGGGAAAACTTGATAATGAGGGTTTCTACAGTTTGTATGATGGAGGTAAATGGAAGCTCTCTCGAGGTTTTTTGATTGTGGCTCGAGATGAAAAGTATTCATCCTTCTATTGGATGCATGCTCTCCAAAGATGTTATTAATGCTGTGGAGAATGATGGTTCCATGGAGTTATGGCATAAGAGACTAGGTCTCTTGAGTGAGAAGGGAATGTCTTTGCTTTTTAAGAATGAGGTGATTCCATGAATCTTTGGTCTGCACCTGCAGAAGTGTTTGCATTTCTTTGCGGAAAAATAACACATGGTATTTTTCAAGTCTTCCGCGCCTTCTTGGAAACCTAAGGTATTGAATTTGGTACATTCAGATGTGTGTGGTCCAATGAAGACAAAATATTTTGGCGGCGAATCATTTTTTTACTTTCATTGATGAGCATTCAAGAAAATTGTTGTTATTTCCTATGAGGACGAAAGATCAGGTGATGGGATATTTCAAGCATTTTGTGGCACTGGTTGAGAGACAAATGGGGAAGAAGCTGAGGTGTATCCGCAGTGATAATGGTGGAGAGTATTCTAGACCATTTGATGCTTATTGCAAAGAGCATGGAATAATGCATTAGTTCACACCACTTAAGACTCCACAATTGAATGGGTTACCTGAAAGATGAACATCATGATTGTCAAGAGGATGAGATGTTTTATCTCACAGTCAGGTTTGTTGATGACTTTCTGGGGAGAAGCTTTGATCACAGTTGTTCATGTGCTGAATTTGTCACTGAGTGCTTTGTTGGATGGTGATATTTCATAGATGATTTGGTCCAGCAAGGATGTTTCTTACGGTCACTTGAGGGTCTTTGGGTGTAAGATGATTTTTCAAATTCCCAAGGATGTGATATTGAAGCTTGAGATGAAGTCGCGATGGTGTGTGTTCATCGGTTATGGTCAGGATGTATTCATGTATATCTTTTATGATCCCGTTGAAAAAAAATTGTAAGGAGAAGAGATGTTGTGTTCATGGAAGATCAAACGATTAAAAATATTAACAAGTCTAGAAATCCAACTCTGGTTTATGAGAGTTTGATCGATTCAAAGGCTACTCCTTCTTCATCCGTCCACAGTGAGGGCAGGTTTAGGATGATACATCCAGTGCATATGCTCCTGCACATGAAGATGGTAGTGTTGATCATGGTGACGATCACGGTGAGACACCAGCTACTTAGAACCAACCCATTGTTGTTAGAAGATCCAAGAGCGGTCTCGACAAGGTATGATCCTAGTGAGTATGTGTTACTTATTGATCGGTGAGAGCCTGAAAGCTATTATGACGCTTTGTAGGATTAACACAAGGATATGTGTTTTGACGCCATGAATGAGGAGATGAATTCTTTTGATGAGAATCAGACATTGAGTTGGAAAATCACCTAAGGGTACGAAGGCTATACTTAATACGTGGGTGTACATAATTAAGCATGACGATACCATTTTCCACCTAGATACAAGGCTAGATTAGGTGTGAAAGGATACATCAAAAATAATGGGATTGATTATGATAAAAAAATTTCTCATGTTTTGAAGATATCATTCGTTCGGTTTGTGTTAGGATTGGCAGCAAGCCTTGGTTAGGTTGAGCAAATGGATGTGGAGATTGCTTTCCTTCATAGTGATTAGGAGAGAGAGAGATCTACATGGAACAACTAGAAGACTATGTGAAAAAGGGCAAAGATGATTTGGTTTGCCTCTTGAAAAAAATCATTTATGGATTGAAACAAGAACCGAGACAGTGGTACATGAAGTTCCAGTCTGTTATGGGAGACCATTGTGAATTTGTGAAGGTGTTTTGTGACGAATATTTTATCATTTTGTTGATGTATGTCGATGATTAAAAGTAATCCTGATTTCATGAATAGAAACCCTAAGTCTAGTAAACCATCCTTCCATCAAACCTCAAATCAATCAGTCGAGCAATTACTTTCTCACAAAACCTGTCTTTTACATTTAATCATTGAATCAGCCTAGCTTAATCAAACTTGATTAGATTTATTTGGTTACCTAGCTCCCTGTGAATTTGATCCCTAAGTACTACAACTCGACTTCTTATTTGAGAGAGTATAAATCACTCCTTAGGGTACTTTAAGTGATATCAAATTTGGCGCTGTTGCCGGGTAGCTTTGATCGCCATTAGATCTTGTTTAGTTAGATTTAGTCTAGGTTTTACTATTGTTCTAAAAACTCTGATAAAGTTTTATTCTTCTGTTTCATGTACATACATCTTAGTACCGGGAACAACAATGAATAAAGGATTTCTAGGTCCTTCAAAGAACGAGCCTGCTGATTCGCGCATGATCCGTAAGTCTACGAGGGAAGCATCGATCGACACCCTCCAAGCAACAGCGATCGACAGCGTATACCAGAAATCGATCGACAGCAACACAACACCATCGATCGACATTACTTGCGAGATGGCAGAGAAGGTAGAGATACTCATTGCTGAGAGGGATGACTTTGATCTAAAACCTATTTATATCCAGCTTATGCATCAGCATCCCTTTCATGGCTTTCCTCACGAACAACCAATGCATCACATCAACATGTTTGAGGGATTGGTATTGTTTATCTTCAATGAAGTCCCTGAAGACCACCACTTCTGCAAACTCTTCCCATACACCGTAGCTGAAGATGCAACTCAATGGTTCAAGAAGCTACCACCAAGATCTCTCACTGCCTGGAATGACATGAGAGATGCCTTCCTCAACAAATTTCTCTATGATGCTGTAGCAAATCTAGAGATTGAGATGAAATCTATAAGGAGATATATGGTAGAGGGTGATGAACAACATGTATTTGGAGAGCTGAGCAGAGTAGAAGAAGCCGATATTAGTGGTACGACCTCAACGTCTACCGACGGCAGGACTTCAACTTCGATCGACGGTACGACCTCAAAGTCTACCGACGGCAGGACTTCAACGTCGATCGACGGTATGACCTCAACGTCTACCGACGGCACGACATTAACGCCGATCGACGGTACGACCTCAACATCTACCAACGGCACGACCACAACGTTCATCGACGGTACGAACTCAGAAACGATCGACAGAACCTCAGCAACTAACGACACAAACTTTTGTCATCGATCGATACCTCTCAAAATCCCTGAAAGATCGAGTTTTCCTCAGGACATTGCAGACTCGACACTGAAGAGCATTGATATATCAAGTTGTGATCCTACCTCAGATAAAGACAGAAAAATCACCATGAAAGACTTCTTGGAGTTAAAAGAATTCTTGGAGTTGGAGGATGGAGAAAAGATTGAAGACTTGGATTCGAGTAGAGAAGTCACTATGGAAGACTTCTTAGAACTAGAGGAATGGCTTGAAGATATGGATCAGAATTCGAAGAAGAAGCTTGATGACGATCAGCATACTTTGAGAGGAGATCTAGAAACTTCACCAAAAGTTAGCATCGATCGACACCAACCTGATGGGATCGATCCACAATCACCCCACATCATCGATCAACGCCCACCCTACATCATCGATCGACAATCAGCAGATAGCATTGATCTACACCCACACTCCATCATTGATCGACACACACCCGATTACATCGATTGACACCCGTTGTTGGATGAATCGCACGGTTACATAGTCAAGCTGGAACAAGTTGAGGAAAGAATGCACGAGTCTGAGGCTTCACACAATGCTGACTCCAAACATCTGAGACCACTTATATGCGCAGAAGAAGTTGCTGGGTTTCACAAAAGAGTGAAGAGGATACATTACCCTGTGAAGATTGTGGTTCCATGCAATGTGTTTGAAGTTGAATTTCCTATCCCACCAGATAAAGGTGCGCATCTAAGTTCTTACGTTGAGGTGTTGGTTGATCATCAGCACGTAGAAGCTTCTCAGAGAGGGTTGCGATTTAGAGATGAAGTCGATAAGGGCCCAGCAGAAGCAGCATCGATCGACACCGACCGGATACCATCGAATGACACCAACAAACCGGTATCGATCGACACTACCACTTCTCCATCGATCGACACTAGGTGCATATCAGAGCAGAAGGAGTTCGATGTGTGTGGACATCTTTTTTATGGAAAAACCACCACGCGATCAGACAAGTCTGGGGGAAAGAAGAGGAGGAATTGGAAGAAGAGGAAAAGGACCAAGGGAGGGTCTCAGCTATCATTGATCCCTCACTTCTCAGATGGTGTCAGGAAATCCAGAGAGCGCAGCAGATGCTTCTCACAACCATTTGCAAAGCTTCGAGCACTCCTTATTGCGGATATGATAGACAAAGGAGAAGAGTCTATGGAGGAGGCTTTCACACAAGAATGATTAAGCTTCAAAGAGCAGACATTGAGACTTGTTTTGGAGCATGGTCTCATTCTCATCCAGACAATAGATCTCCAAAGTCAAGCTAAATGACTATAACAAAGCGCTGAGTGTGAGGCAACCCACTATTAGGTAATTTCATTCAGTTTATGTTAGATTGTTACTGATTTTTGTTTTTATTTTTATGCCGGTCAAAAAAAGAAGTGAACAGTAACGACGGCACTGTAGCAGCGCAGAGCGACACTGTAGCAAGAAAATCGAGCGACATTGTAACAAGAACATCGACCGACACTGTAGCAGACAATCGAGAGTTACTGTAGCTGCGATGCTGTAGCAGGGCTACTGTAGCAGTCACTGTTCATCGAAAAAAAAAATTAATTTTAGATAATTGGTTTGTTTATTTATTTATTACTGACATTTAGTGTTTTATTTATGTTAGTTAAAAGGAAATAGATACGAGGATGACGAGTTCTACACCAGCATCGATAGACAACCGGCTGGTGTCACTCGACAAACCATCACAAGTGTAAATCACCACTTAATTGTGTTGATCAATACTCACATCAATGGCATGTATACTTGCGAAACCTTGTTAATATTGTCCTTATGATTTATCTTTCCACCAATCTTAGACTGTATAACACTGGTCACAGTGTTGTTTAAGTCTGGGGGAGGTTCTACTATATTGTGTTTTAGTTATCTATTTAGAGAAAAAAAAAAAGAGATCTAAGTAGACGATGTCTCAGCACATCGACCGATGAGACCAGCTCGATATCGATCGACAGCACTTCAGATCCAACGATCAATTGTGTCTTCATTGTGTCGAACGATTACGCTAGCCATCGACCGATGAGACCATGTCGACATCAATCGACATCACTTTAGAAACAACGATCGATTGTCACTTCATTGTGTCGATCGAGACATCAGCGAGCAGGTTATCGTTCTTACTTGTTAAATTATGTACTTATGATTATTTCTCACCATAACTCCGACTAGATATACACTGGGGGCAGTGTAATTTAAGTCTGGGGAGATGTTTACTGATATTAGTGTGTTCATGAGTCTTATCAAAATATTTTCAAAAGAGTTTTATTGAGTCTAGAAGGGGATAATGAACTTATTAGATTTTGGGTTGTTATCTAACCACTCTTTAGCATCATTCTAGACTTACTGATTGCAGATAATGCTAAAGATACTAAAGTGGATCAACCTGTCAACTGTTCACACTTGCTGAGATTGTTTGAAGAAACCAAAGCTGACCTCCAACACTAAACTTGACACAACTGCTTGTCTTGGGGTTTGGTATACATGGGATCGGATTCTTCAAACAAGTCTGGAAGGTAAAACCTTGTGTAGATTTATTACATTTTCTCTCTCTATTCACCCTAGATTTATAGGTAGAGATATTTATTTTTATTTTTTTAAAAGAAAGAAAAAGAAAAAGAAAAAAATATATAAATAAAAAAAAAATATATAATAGGTGTTAGTTAGGTGGAATCCGAACAGGACTTGGTGGCTACAATCAAGGCTTGCTTCATAAGGATTCCAACAAAAAGAATTCGAACAAGACTTGGTGGCGGCAATCATCAAGGTTCGATTCATATGAATTATTGGATATAGGTCAAAAAGAAGTGAACATGACTTGGTGGCAACCACCATTAAGGCTTGATACATGGAAGTCTGTCCAATCTTGGTCAATGATCATGCAATGGAAGCAGACTTTGACTAAAGAGAGAAATTAGTAGAGAGAAAAGATATGAACTAACTTTTACCTGCAGATCGAGATACTTGTTTGAAAATACTTGCATCTTGTGATCGATATTCCCAAGGTAAAGTCTGCACTTTTATTTATGTTAAGAAATGAGGTTGGTAGAGGGGAATGTCAGACATGATTTGCTAAGTTGTTGGCTAGGTGAATTTGGTTGCTAAGAATGTGCTTTTGTGATTAGGACTTCTTAGATGTGGATTGCAATATTGCAGAGGTGATGATTCTAAGTTTTAAATTATGTGAGTCCCTGCTGTTTTCAAACCTCTTTCAGAGAGACTGCTCGTCTGTTTTGCTTGAGGACAAGCAAAATGGTAAGTCTGAGGGAGTTGATAGGCCATTGATTTTACACACTTTTAGCCATGGTCTATAAGTGTTTTAATATATATTTACTACTATATAGAGTCTAATTATAGTATTTATAGGTTCAGAGACAATTTGCAGGAATATGGTGATTTTGGTGTCTTTTGGAGTATTTTGAGGTGCAGAACTACATAGACGCGTCAGATGTTTAGCTATGGATGGAGACCTTCCTACCGTTAGATTGAGCCCATCTTTTCAATTCCTCCGGTTTGAGGTCAATCAGCATCCTATAGCAGAAGTTATGCATGTTTTACTGAAGAGTGGTCAGTCTGCCTCGCGAGAGGAAGCTGTCGAGGAGATGAAGGACTGTCGATCGATGAAACAACATTTGTGTCGGTCGACAGTGATGCCAAAATATGGGCTGAGCATATTTTATGACCGACTGAAGCCCAGAAGCAACCACAAATTACCAGAATACCCTTGGACGACCTAAAATCCTATTTATGTATTTTCTAAGCCATTGTTGACGGCTAAGCTTTCTTTAATTCATAGTTCTTAGTTAGGAGAAAAAGGAGGAACTCTTTCAGATTCCTCCTGGAACTCCATTGGTTTTTATATATATATTGCAATTTCTTATCTATTCATCTATGATTTTCTGTGACAACTTCATGTCTGAATAGATCCACCTGTTAGGTTTAGGGTTTAGATAGGTTATGAGGGATTAGCCCCAACTGTAGATTACTAAGTTGTGATATTCATCTTTAGGATTGTCATTAATGCATGATTCTAGATTAGCTACCTAAAACTTGCCCTAGGATTGTTAGATATAAGCGATAGCTTTCATCTCATCCTGAAACCATTCTAATTGAGCTAAGACTTGTTAGAGCAGGGCTAGAGCTGATCTAGTGAGCTTAGTGAGCACATTCAACCCGCGCATTAACGCTTGACCAATAGCGTCGATCGATATTCAAATAGAATAATCGGTCGATGTTTCGAATAGTGTATCGATCGATATTCGAATAGAATCATCGATCGACACTGGTCAATAGACGAACCTACAAAGCGAGAGCCTAGTGGTTCGTTTATAAGTGTTGAGCTCTACAATATCATGCATGCAACTTGTTAGGCATCTATAGGATTATAATCCTGATTTCCTGAATAGAAACCCTAAGTCTAGCAAAACATCCTTCCATCAAACCTCAAATCAATCAATCGAGCAATTAACTTGCTTACAAAAACTATTTTTTACATTTAATCATTGAATCAACCTAGCTTTATCAAACGTGATTAGATTTATTTGGTTCCCTAGCTCCCTGTAAATTCGATCCCTAAGTACTACAACTCGACATCTTATTTGAGAGAGTATAAATCACTTCTTAGGCTAATTTGAGTGATATCACCCATCTTGTTCCAATGGTCGGTCCGTTAATTTTTCCAAAGGCTCGAAATCATTGTTTATTAAACCTGTAATCACCACCCGACCTTTCCCGTGCTTTAGCCTCTCTCACATGGTATCGCGAATCACTTGTGGATAGGTAACCCATCCTTTCACTACTCCAGCCCAAGCACACTCAACTCTGAATTTCTAAACGGACGTGTGACGGAAAAGGTAAGTCAATTTTAGTGACATATGTAGCCAAATCAATTATTTTAAGTCTTTCCATATATGACAACTCGGGATGTTACAAATATGTTGATTGTGGGAAGGAACATGGACATAATTAAAGAGGTGGAAAATCAGCTAAGTGAGTTTTTTGCTATGAAAGAGTATGGGTTTAACGAAGCAGATTCTCGGTATGAGAATTGTTCGAGATAAACGTGAGAAGCTCACTTACTTGTGTCATGAGGAATACATTGAAAAAGTACTTAAACAGTTTTAGATAAACAAGTTTAAAGTGCTGAGTACTTCTCTTGCTCCACACATAAGACTGAGCAGTCAACAGAGTCCAAAGACATATGCAGAAAAAGAAGATATGGCAAAGGGTCCATATGCTTCTATAGTGGGTTGTTAGATGTATGTCATGGTCAGTATAAGACCATATTTAGACAACTCCATTGGGGTTATCAGCAGGTTTCTATCCAATAGGGAAATAGAACATTGAAACATGTCTTAAGATGCTGATTCTAGTAAATCTACTTCAAGTTACTTAGTAATGTTTGCGGGTGGAGTTGTGGCATGTAAATCAAGGTTAAAAAAGTATGTTGCATTATCTAACACTGAGGCAGAGTTCATTGCTGCAGCTGAATCTTGCAAAGAGTTGTTGTGGATGAAGAACTTTTGTGAAAATATCAGGTTCAAGCAGGAAGAGTATGTATTGCTTTATGATAGTCGAAGTGCCATTTGTCTAGAAAATAATTTCACATTTCATTCACAATCGAAACACATTCATAGGAGGTATCATTGGATACAAGATATGATTGCTTCTAAGGAAGCGGAAGCTTGAGGTATGCCGAGATATAGTTGGTATGGTTGTTTCCTCCACCTAGTCGGAGGAGGAGTTTGATGGGAATCCCAATGGGTTTGGTTGGTGATAACAAAACTTGGAGATGGGCCATTGATATTAATCCATAAGATTAGTATCGTGCCTTGAGGGGTTATTAAGACATTATATAAAGTATCTTAACCTAATTTTGTGTGGTTAGCAGACATAACACAAGAAAAGAAAGAAGAGACTGAAAAAGACTTTTAAGACCAAAGAAAGAAAATGAGAAAATGTAGCAGAATTCGTCTGGGTTTGACAAGACATGGTTTGGAAGGTCAAACGGATCTTGATATGACTGATATTTTTTGGGAAGCTTCTTCATTCAGTTTGTTAAAGGTTCGCCGAAGGGATTTGGATTTCAATGGTTGAATCTTTTGTTATCTAGGTTTAAGTGAAGCTGGTCGTTACTGTTTTTCAGCAGTGATGTCTTGGGTATCTGGTAAATCCAACAGTGAGATCTTTTTCTATTGAGCTGAAACTTGGCAGAGATGTTGTTGACTTGTTCATCATATATTAAATAGTAGGATTAGTCTCTGGTTTCCGAAATCCTAGTGAGCTTATGTCATTTTGTGGCTGCATGTTTTGAAGCTTTTGTGGTGCTTTCTTGCTGTGGTAGTATCTTGTGTTGGAGTGTGTGTTCTGTTCAGGTTGTTGAATACAGAAGATATAGTCGTATTCACATTCGGATTATTGAGTGCACTACGGTCTTTTAGGATTTTTATTCTTACAACAAAGATGTTTTCTTATATAAGTGTTTGTTTCATTTAATTATTGCTTATTATATATTTTGCTATCCTTGATATATTTTCTTCACAGATTCACATAAGGCGAGGAAAACGTCATCTTTATTTTTCCTAACAAGATCGAAGACTGCAAGCCAGGTAATAAACAGCCAGGTGATAAGCAAAAGAGGGTTTTTCTAAAATACTTATAGTCTCTTGTACACTGTTTAAATCTTCAATCTAATCAAAATCGTAGACAAATACACTATTTTATTGTTGCCACCACCAAGAAATCCTATATCCTAATGCAAAATCTACCAATTATTTTAATGCAATACATAGATTATGTAGATGGACGTGGGTCAAACGCTAACCACACCTTGGGTGCCTTTTTAAAGTGTATATGGTTTCAATAGAACAAGTGAACAACAATCTCTAGCATCAAATCATGGTCCTTAATTCGCCAGATCGTAAATAAGAGACAATGACACCCCCACCCCAAATCGGCGAGAGACGGTTCGTTCCTTTTCATTTTCCAAATATTCCAATTTGATCCTTTCTTGTTTTGGTATATATTTCCATTTATTAATGAATCTGAAGTATTTGATTTAAATGAAATACTACTCTGATTATTAAATCTATATTATTAAAAAAAAATACTCATTTGAAAATGTTCTTGCTTCATTAATTAAACTCCCTATTTTTTTTTGCTTGTTTTTTCAGTTACATTAATGAAATATCCTAAAACGAATAAAACTGTCTTATTTATTACTTGTCTTTTCAGTTACATTAATGAAATATGCTTAAATGAATTTAAACTTCCTATTTTATTGATTGTCTTTTTCAGTTACCTTAATGAAATATCCTTAAATAAATTTGGACATAATGTCATTTAATCAACCAAAAAAACTCATGAATTATCCTTACGTGCATAATTTTAATAATGGAGATTTTTAAAAACGTGCATCATTAAAATGTTACCTAAAACATGCATCATTAATATATAACATGCATCAATAAAACTAGAATTTGACTCACACAATTGTATGAATATTATTTTCAGTTGATTAAATTTAAAAATAATTATTTATTCAAAAAATATTTAAGAATGACTATGTTTTTAAAAATTATATGGTATTATTTGCTCATAACTCATTTGTCATTTGCTAAATTGTTAGAAAGAAAATTTTAGCATAATATAACTCAGTTGTCATTTGCTAAATTTATGGTTTTTATTTATATTTTT
>NC_027754.1:12818213-12828834 GCF_000695525.1 Brassica oleracea var. oleracea
AAAACTTATCATATTTTAGGATAATTTTAATTTAAAATGTAATTTTCATATTTTTCAAACAAATTCCAAAAATATTTTTTAAATATTTTGTTACAATTGTTAAAAAAATATTGAGTTGCATTTCAAATAAAAAGGTAAAGATATTAAAAATATTCTAATTAAAATATGTAAAATTTAATATAGTTTTAAGGAAATTGTCAAAATAAAAAAAAATTACACATAAAATAATCATGAATATCGAACACGAAAGAAAAATTTCTGTTTTTAAAATTATCTAATTAACTCTATACTCATTTTTTTAATATTTTTTTATATGATATCACACATTCGTAAAACAAATAGATAGTTTAAGATGCAAAAAAAAAATATTTACTTAATGAATATAATATGAACGAATATTACAAATACATCATTTAATAAAATAAATAATTAAAAACTGAAAATTTATACTCGCGCTAGCGCGCAGATCAGGGTCTAGTGTGGTATTATAACCAAGGATTATAGCTAATCCACAAGGAACATAACAATAATTTACTCCCTCTGTTTCATTATAAGTGTCGTTTTAAGTTTGGAAACACGAATTAATGAAACAATTAATTTTGTACATTTTCTATAAAAAAAACACTATTACCTATACACCTAACCATATTTCAACCAATAGAAAAATAAATTTTGCATAAAATTAATAAATTTTGCATTGAAAATTGAAAACGACACTTATTTTGTAGAGAAAAAATTTCTCTAAAACGACACTTAATATGAAACGGAGGGAGTATTATGTTAGGTAGTTGATAACATAATAAATTTGGAAACTAAGGAAAATAAGTTTGTTTTTATTGGATACTAGACGGTTCATATGTTAGATATACTATTTCTCTGTTAAGTTAGATAAATAGTTGACGACTTTTTTCTAGAAGAAAATTATCTATAAATCTGATTTTATGAAAAATTCCAGAACCTCATCAACACAAAGTATTTTATTTCTAACTCAATGTTTTTGTATTTACGAATATTTTTTTATTTTACGATAATGACCTCTCTTAATATCTGAAATAAAGCATTAATTACACATGGACATGTAAAGAAGCTAGATCGCAAATAATTAATTCAACAAAACGGTTAATAAAATTTATTGAAATTTGAAACTTCACAACTTTAAAATATTGAAACAATCGACAAAATTTATTTGATGTGTATGTGTATCGTTAGAGTCGACAATATTATTGTAGGACGCCAACATCTATTAAAATTTCAACCATTATCTGGTTTCGACACGCGTCCATGTATGAGACATCAGGTGGTCCATGCCGGTCCAACTCAATCGTCGTCGTTAATCTTTACCCCAATGAGTGTTCGAAACGTTTGGCCCGACCAAAGTCTCGTGGGCCGGCTAACTGTCACTTTCTGAAAATTTAACAATTCATCATAAATCATTTTGGTGACGGTAAAAGTGGATCGTCGTGTTAGTTATATGCTTGAGTGGGTGCTCCGTTGACTTCTTAAGTTATTAGTACTACTCGATTAGTGTCGCCTCAAATTTGGCAAGGACATAGGCAATGTTTCGGCTACTTACGGCATAACTTCTATAAGTTAATACTCGATAAATTAATAATTTTTATAAATTAATAAATTTTGTCCGTCCCAATTTAGACCAGTGTAAAATATGATAGAAATCGATAAAATAATAAGATAATAATATTTTTAAAACTTCCATATAAATATATAGTCTCATTAAAATCATAAATTAATAATATATCTATATATATTTTTATATAAGTACAAACTAAAAATTATATTATTGGTTTTATATTCACGATGAAAATACATCTATTTTGCTTAACATTTTACTATATTTTGATAATATTTAGTAAAATTATATCGAAAACCAAATAACAACATAAAAATATATACCAAATAAGATAATTAAACAATAGAAAAGTCAAATATTTTATTTTTTTTATAAACAAAAATTTTAAAAAATGGATACAATCTAAAAAAGGAAACTTTGGTAAATTAATATCTTTGTAAATTAATAAAATTCTAAAGTCCCAACATTATTAATTTATAGAAGTTTTACCGTAATTTCAAGTTAGTTTTGATTGGACCAGATTGGTAAACAAAATAGTGTAAATGAAGGTAAAAGAAATGGAATAAACCTTTACCAAAACTATAGTAAATGAAGGTAAAAGAAATGGAATAAAATTTTACCAAAAAAAACAAATGGAATAAACTGGGGTAAATATTTTTAAATCAAATGATTTTTTTTTTGCTCAGCTGAAAACTTACCTCTATAAAAATTGTGAAAAAGGTTGCAGTGAAAATGGTAGGTCCAACTAAAATTTCTTTACTTATTTTTCCATCCATTTATTCTATAATATTTTTTTACCAATCAAAGCTTGATCATCCCTACTCTAACATGTGTGTGTTTTTCTTGATCGAACCATCGGACACCTAGTCTATATAACTACAATTACACCTACAATCCTACGTCCATCGATCTTGATTTGTATTTTTTAAGTTCACATCCCCTTTTTAAACTCACGTCCTTGTAATTTCGGTGTAAAGACAAATACCTACAACCCAACTCTAAAAAACTATTAAAAATCTAAAAATCTTCAAGTGTTTTGTGCAATGGTGTCGACAATACATATGTAGTATCAGCGAATCGTCAAGTTAGTGTGAGTCGATTGATAGCACGCCACGATGTCAAACTTGAGGATATCTTAGTTTGATATGGAAGCAATTTTTTATGTTGCTTGTCCTTACTGTGTTTGGGTCCTAGAAGCTGATAAGGAATCCATGTGGCAGACTAATTATAGCTAAGGATGATTTTTTTATTTATTGAGGTTATTCCTGGACTTTAGCTGCCTACATATCCTGGTTGAGGAATCAAGCCTAACATATTTAGATGTATCGCCAAAATCATAGAACGAAGTTCCAGTTTTTTAAGATCTAGCTTGGAGCAGTTTTTGGCGAGGAAAGCGAGCTCAATGTCGATTCTTCAGACTTACGAGTTTGAGGAATTTGGCCTTACAATTAGAGACGATTAACCCCTCCCCCCCTTTAACTCATATTTGGGTTTTTAGTGATAATACTTTTTGAGGTTGTAAGCGTTCTAAGATCAACTTTCAGTTATACCGGTCTTAAATTTTTTGAGCTAGACTCTTGTCCGAATTACTTTAGTTATTTTGCAAGGGCCTTACCAAAACTGATCGGGATGGGATTCCGTGATCGCATAAAACAGATTCATTAGAATAATAACGATGAAATCAGATTCAAGTTGACAAAAATGGATTATATATTAATATCAAAAAGGTTTACAAGCGTTGTCAAGCGAATCAGACTAAACTAATGAAGAACAAGGTAAAATGAGGTTGAAGTGTGTGTGGGAATGAGAGCTTGAGGTCGATGATGTGTATAATGTGCGTAATATGGAATGTGAATGTCCTTTTTCTTGTTCTCCTCCCCTTTTATACTCTTTTTGAGTTAGTTGTAGTTTCCGGTATTGTTTCCTTCGTCCTTTCATGTAGTCACGGATTCTTCGGGTTTGTCCTTGTCTCGGTGTGTTCTGAACTCGAGCTTTAGGTCGAGCTTGATATATAACTCTCGATCTCAGCCCACTGATCTGTTTCCAATCCCAACCAATTCGATCGGACCCAAATCAGATGCTGGGACTGGATCCAACAATTATCATGTTTATAAAATGAAGATGCAAAAGCAATATTGATGAATTGGTTTAGTGTTAAAACTTATAAGTTAATTAGTTTAAGATTTTGAGGTTACAAGTTTAAATTATGTTGAAAGAGATCTACTTTAAAAGGAATAACTTTGTTTGAATATCATCCTCTCTCTATATATATATGACCTATAGACCCCAATTTTTTTAATTATTCATAATGTGTATATATAAAGGAGATACAAGTCTATGTTGAAACTTCTAACCTGGAAACACAAGTTTTCTGTCCCACCATGGAAAGACAAGTTCTATAATTTTGTTGGGATATCGTTTTTACAATATATTTCTTCGCATATATAATACGTTTCGATACCAGTTTTGAATGAGAGAAGCACCCCTGATGTGAAAACCATTTGGGTAAAGTTTAAAGAGAAAAAGACAAAAATAGCACTAAATCAAATTTTTGTTCCCAAACTAGCACTCAAGGTCAAAAGTCACAAAAATAGTATTTAATGTTTTATCAAAAGTCACAAACTTAGGGTTTAGAGTTAAACGGTGGGGTTTAGGATTTAGGGTTTAGGGTTTAGGGTTTAGAGTTTAGGGTTTAGGGTTTAGAGTTTAGGGTTTAGGGTTTAGAGTTTAGGGTTTAGGGTTTAGAGTTTAGGGTTTAGGGTTTAGAGTTTAGGGTTTAGGGTTTAGAGTTTAGGGTTTAGGGTTTAGAGTTTAGGGTTTAGGGTTTAGAGTTTAGGGTTTAGGGTTTAGAGTTTAGGGTTTAGGGTTTAGAGTTTAGGGTTTAGGGTTTAGAGTTTAGGGTTTAGGGTTTAGAGTTTAGGGTTTAGGGTTTAGAGTTTAGGGTTTAGGGTTTAGAGTTTAGGGTTTAGGGTTTAGAGTTTAGGGTTTAGGGTTTAGAGTTTAGGGTTTAGGGTTTAGAGTTTAGGGTTTAGGGTTTAGAGTTTAGGGTTTAGGGTTTAGAGTTTAGGGTTTAGGGTTTAGAGTTTAGGGTTTAGGGTTTAGAGTTTAGGGTTTAGGGTTTAGAGTTTAGGGTTTAGGATTTAGAGTTGAGAAATGAGGTTTTGGGGATAAGATTTCAAATTTTGAAAAATAAAAAAAATTAAAATTTTCAAAAGATAAAATGCTATTTTGGTCATTTTAGTTTTTGAGTGCTATTTTTATAATATAAACTTAGAAATTTGTTATTTTGGAGATTTGCCAAAGTTTAAATATTTAATTATTAAAATTACAGGAAAATTAAAATTGGAATCACAGAAAGAGAAATAGCTCTAATACTCAAATTCCAAAACCCAAAACAATTAAGAAGATCAAAATTGTTGTTATTACAAAGTGTTTACGAATCACCTGAAAATACTTAGAAAAAAACAAAGCCATCATATGAATGAACTTTTAACAATTTTTTTTTGTCGACAGTCGTTTTATATAACGAAAGCCCAAAAGGCTATTACAGTTGGAGTACAAAACAGGCTTTAGGCCCAACACAAACTACAATAGATCTAATAATATTTTACACGAGTATGTTGGTGGGTAAGAGTATACTACGTGGCAGTTTCTGGTGCATAAGTGAAAAACGTATCAATGCCACCGTCCTTTGCTCAACCGCCATTGACTCCGTCGCCGATGGAGAGACTACCGACGGCAATTCATCACCTAACGATTCTCCGTACTTTAAAACAGAGGACACTTAGATCAGGTTGAAAACAAAGATTCTTTGCCGGACCGTTATAAACACCGACTGCTGAATCCATTTCAACAAGACCTAATAAATCCATCTAACTCACCATCTTTTAAGCAGAGACGCTTTACCCTAAGCCAAGATGGCTAATCTAGATCGGTAAAGACTGATTCTCATTAAAAAGGAGGTTAAGTTTATTCGGTGAAACAGGGTATCCGATAAAGAGATCAACGGGATTGAAGTGATGAACGGTGAAAGGTTAAACTACACACGCACACCGCAAAAGTCGCCTAGCGAATGTATTGTCCACAACTGGAATATACAATCTGACAAACCGAAGAAACAGATCCGAACTAGGTCGGAATGAACAAAAAAACAAAAAAGGGGTGGCGACCGGTGGCAAAGATGCTCACCGGCCACCGAACGCGATATGTAATTTTTAAACTTTTTAAGAATATAATCAGAAAATATGTACTGTCGACTTTCTATAAAACGATATGACTACTGACTCTGTCTCCCTGTCACTAACAACAATCGATCTACCTTTTCTGGTGGTTATACATTATTAGGTAAGAAAAAAAAAACAAAACATAATAGATAAGAAACAAAGATCATATATCATGTGAAGCTAAAAGACTAAAAGCCACCTCGAAACAAAGAAAACGGATAAGGCGGGGTTTGTGGACTTGACTCTACCACTCCTCCGAACGTCGCCGCTTCTCTGTATCTTGTTTCTCCCTGAATACTCCCACATCCTCCTCCGTCTCCGTTTACGCTCTCCGGCAGCGACAACGTCGACGTTAACGATGATGACGTGGAAGAAGTGGAAATCAGACCAGTCTCGTTGTAACTACCAAAGTTGCCCGGCTTCTGCATCGGAACAACCCATCGCACAGAATTTTCCGGCGGCTGAGTCCGGTAAACATTCTCCGGCGGAGACGGTGACGGTGAAATAATCCCAAAGACCCTTCCGTTTTCTTCCTCGTCCTCTGACTTCACCGTGACACGACGCTTCTTCTGGTCGGAGACTAGCTTTGTCCGCTCTTTCTCGAGCATCATCCTCGGGAGGAGGTCGGGATCCTCAACGACCTTGTACAGAAACGCCATCATCTGCTCCGGCCGCTTCTCAGTCGCCTCGATCCTTTGGTTCATCCTCTGAATCTCTAACTCAAGATCTCTCTGCTCATCTTTCAACCGTTCGATCTCCCTCACGATCTCACCGTCCTCCATCTCCTGACCGTAGTATATCATCCCACGCGCGTGTTTCCTACGCGCTATGTTCTTGAGCAGGTGCTTCTGTCCTCTGAGAAAATGCTCGTTCGCAAACTCCCACCGGTCTGGATCCACTTTTCTAAACCCCTGAAAATGAAAAACATAGCAAATCAATATTAACTCCGAGCATAGTTGGTATGGAATCAAGAGAGGGAGTATAGTAATTACATAGGTATTGAGTTGACGAACAAAGCTGCTGAAATTATTGTGTTTGAAATACGCAGGCAAGATTCGTTGAGAGAAGTCGAGAGGATCAACGACGATGAAGCTGTTGTGTGCAGGTCCCCAAGTGATGAGCCAATCGGTCGAAGGGTCGTTGACCATCTGATATGTCTTCACAACAAAAGGTGCGATCACGTTTGTGTTGGTGTTATTATTATTGTCGTCCTCCATTTCTTTTTCCTCTCCTCTCTTTTTCTTTTACCGCTTTATATGTTTGCTGTTGGTAAAGAAACTAAAGAGGAAGCTCGTGGGTTTATATAAACAAAAAAATAGGATGTAAATAGTATAGTTGACAGTGAGACATGTGTGATGTGGCTTACTTTTGTGATAACGTGGCAAGCTCGTGTTTTGCTTTTACGGTGTCACGGCCAAGTGTGGGACCCATGCAGGTGCTTCCTCAAAGCCTCAGCTCAGGTCTTTTCCCCGCTTCTTATATAAATATTTTCTTAGGTGACAAGTTATTTGATCCAGCCATGTGTCATGTGTGAAATCATTTATGCATGTTAGGTTTGGGTATACTACTATCCAGGCCTCGGAATAAAACCCGGAACCCGAATCCGGACCGAATCTGAATCTGAACCAAAAAACTTGATCTGTTATCCGATTTAAATGTAAAAATATTCGAACGGTAAATGGTACAAAACAATATTCAAACTCAAAATGTTATTAATCAAACCCAAACATATAACCTAAAAAAAATTCAAAATTAATAGTTAATATAAATATTTGAAACATATATAAGTATTTCGAATATCCAATTCAATATTTATTTGATATGATATATAAACACAAGTATTAAAATTTAAATACTTTAAATATCTCATTACTTATAAATAAGCATTTTGTAATTTGCTTTTTGAAATACCAAGTCTGCTTTATCTATGAAATAATGCATATTCTTTACAAACGTTTCCTAATGCTTGATTTAATAATTTATTATTATTTTATCAATTCGACGTGTGTTGGATTAATTTCTATTCAATTTATTTTTTTTATGTTTTGCTTTTAATTTTTGTCTTTAGTTCGGATATATTCGAAGAAAACTGATATAATCCAAATCCAGACAATATATGATTACTTTATATATTTTCAAATGCAATATAATTTTGAATCGAACTCAAAATGTTATTATTCGAACCCAACTCATACTAGTAAAATATTAGAATGGGACAGAAGTGTAAACTCGAAGATCCAAAAACTTGGAATACCTCATCGGAATGCCCCCCGCCTACTATACTATCTTTTCATTTCGTTCTGAAATTTTTCTTGGAAATACCCTCATGCTAGTATTTTTCAAAATTTTGATATGTATTAACATGAGAAAAAATGATCACCAGAATTTACATAAGATGCACAAACATGAAGATTACGAGAATTCCAAATCTTAACATGAAGATTTCCTTACTTTCCTTGTTGTTCTTTTTATTTTTTTCTTCTTTTTTCTTTTTCTTTTTGCTAAATATATAATTATCATTTCAAGAAATGAATAAGAGGAACTACAAAAGTATTAACAAATTGTAGAACCTAAGAATTGGTTCCACGGCAAAAAACGTAAAAACGTGGAAGCAAACGACATTCGGTAGAACTCAAAACTTCAGCTTCTTCCACTTTGAAAAATAGTGATAGGGATTGTAAACCCGGAGAAGATACTCTAGCCAAGGCTAACACGGACGAAGCATGGTAAGAGTGCCAACTGATTGCAATCAAATAGGAAGCTGGTTCATCCGGCAACAATAACGAAGAACCGAGATGGTACTAACGTCAGGGCAACATAAACTTACGGGGCATAATAGCAGGAGCTCACTCGCAAAGAAGAGCCGCATCATGTTGTTCTTTTTTCTTTTACAAATATAAATCAAGATGACCATTTCTTTTAATTTCATAGACATCAGATGCACGCTTGCAATTCCTGGGATCAAAATTATTCCAATTTAGGTAACATTGAAAAGAGTACCTACTTCTTTACTCAATCCCCAGATCCATATAGCTGGCTTAGGTCGCATAAACCTTGACTAGAATAAATTTTCATGGATGACACCGAAAATCTGGTAAAGGCAAGAGTTAAGTAAAGCTTTTCTTTCAAAATTGCTGATACTGGTAAAAACAGACTTTATATCTATGGTGGATATAGAATCTGCATAGTTGCTTACTACATACAGTAGTGTGGTCAACTGAGACATATAATCAGACGTTGCTTGAAATTTATAGAGGTGAATTGGAGGATGGCAATATTAAGTACCATATGCGTCTGTCACTTCCGATTGATAAATCACAGTTTCCCGCTTCAATTCCCACCACAAATGTTACCCACACAGTAGCAATAATAGCCACAGTTCCCAGCTCCAGTTCCCAATCCCACCACATTATAAGCAAAATAACCAATGGCTAAAAATTACTTGGTCTCAATCATCTCACACGCATCAAAGGCATTACTATTTTATTGTTTAGGCAACCACCACGAAATCTAATTGCGATCTTTGAAAAAAGTCCCACTTAAATATTAGATAAATTAAAATGGACTTAACTAAGAGGACGTGGGTCAAATGTTAACCACACAAACGAATGTTATAATAATATATATGGTTTGAATTGAAAAAAAACTGTTTTATTGCATCAACGCATGGTCCTTAATTCGGCACAACCTAAGAGACAATGACCTGATCGAATCAGTGAGAGACAGTGCTCCCTTTTTAATTTGTATAATGTTCTCACTTTTCTTTTTCTTTTAATTTGTATACCATTTTAATCGAATCTAACAACTTTTACTTGAACAATGAATAATGATATGATCACTAAATGGGGTTAACCAATCCATACGCTATAGTTTCTGTTAACATAAGTAATAGTATAATATCAAAAGCTAGCGAAGATATAGTTTGTATATGTATACTGAAATATGTAAAACATCTGTGATTTCAGTAGCAAATTAAAAAGAAAGTTTTCTTTTAAAAGAAGAATACAAGATGATAATATTATTATCGATATCACAAGTTATTGTCCTATTAAATTTACGTTTTGTCAACCTACAATCGCTCCACCTATTTATTACTCACTCCGTCTTGTTTTGCGTGACGTTTTGGAACAAATTTTTTGTTTTAATATATTTGACGTTCTCAAAAAACAATGTGAATTACAGTGACAAAAGACTGCATTTGTCCTGTATTTATTAAAATTCATGTACTTTACGATATAAGGTAGTCAATTAATGAAGGGTAGAATAGATATTGGACTAATTGTCTTAGTATTTGTGCAAGACTGTATAACGACATATAAAGAAAGACGGAGGGAGTAATAATTAATAATATAATAAAATAATATTTAAAGCATTAGTAAAAATTATTTGGAGACATACCTCCCCTACTTCAAATATTTGCTGTCCGTAACGAAAACAAAGAGCCAGCTGAGAATACTTTATTTGTAATAATAGTCTATTCGTGTAACGAGGGACGAGGTATGAATATGTGATTATGTGGCGAGTTATCTTTCGCTCTAATGTGGTGCCGACGCAGGTGCCCATAAATCCTTGTTAGGTCAATAGCTTTCACTTGGTGGCAAGTTACTGGTTCAGCCATTGTGTGGAGATATTTTCAGACACACGCGCGTGGATTACTGACATGGACCGCACCCGTCACTGACGGAGAAACGAGTAATTACAAGACACGTTCTGTAGAATCTTGCTGGCGAAAAAAAAGAAAAAAAAGAAAAAAAAAAAAAATCTTGCTGGCGATGCACACTCCACTACTTGAGTATTTCTTTTGAGGGGG
>NC_027754.1:12828922-12857815 GCF_000695525.1 Brassica oleracea var. oleracea
GGGGGGGGGGGGGGATAATTTATTCATTACGTTGTTTAATTCAGGAGCATAAGCTTTTGGTATTCTCTACTTCTTAAACCATATATTATTATAAGAAAGTAATATTGTACGGGGAAATTAGTTTTCTAGACGATTTATACATCATTTCATACGTCATAGGTACAAAAGCGCACCCCCAGAGAGAAGCAATATATTTTTAAATTTATAAAAAGTCATTTCTTCAATCTGCTTATTCCTTTGGGGAGACACATAGTACAAATAGTACACATTTTATAAAATCTAAAACAAAAGAGACACGTATAGTACATGTTAAATAGTACGTAGTTATAGTATCATCATTACACCATCTCGGATTGCAAGGTTCGTATTTTTTCTCACAACCAGCAGTACTATGGCAGTTAATTTTTATCAAAGTTCTGATATTAATAAATAGATATGGTAGGAGAAAATCATTTGAGGGTTCGTAAACAAGTAGAAGCTTTAATTAAGAACACATGCCTACTGTGACTGTCAAAGAAAGACTAATTGCGGAAGCATACTCTCAACTAGAAAACGAAGACGCAGACTAACGCGTGTGACAGGCAGCGATTTTAGATTTGGTTGGTGAAGGATCAGATATGGGCATATGGATTTGATTCACAAATCAGATATGGGCATATGGATTTGATCCACAATACGCACGAGAGTAACGTGTCGACT
This sequence comes from Brassica oleracea var. oleracea, assembly GCF_000695525.1. NCBI lineage: Eukaryota > Viridiplantae > Streptophyta > Magnoliopsida > Brassicales > Brassicaceae > Brassica > Brassica oleracea. The sequence continues at coordinate 12,829,622 of NC_027754.1, forward strand.
GGTCCTTCGTTCACGTGCATTTTGCTCTTTCTCTTTTGTTTGTTCTGGTGAATGTTATATTTCATAAATATATATTTACATTCCTTAAAAAAAAGTTACATTCCTTATTTTTATCTTTCAAGTGTTTGGAGCTTGGGAAGAAGCACTCCACTAGATTGAAACGCTGTCAACTTATCTGTTATACTATTTGTCCTTTTGTCTCAGTCACTCGTTCAAGCCACATTCAGGGGAGCATGTGTTTTTTGTTTGTTTGTTTGTTTTTATTTAATGTATTTTCCAACAAACTTCTGCCTTTTGTGAAAGTCAATGTTTCGAATTCTCTTATCAGCTTAGAGTAAAGCTGATGGATTTGATCGTTAAAAAATGGGTTATTTTAGAGGTGGAATTGATTTCACTTGGGTTAAAACTTAAAAGGATGTTTTACACCTTTCCCTAAACCTTCGTCAAGAAGAATATCAACATACAACTTTGTTGAATGGAGTGAGAAAATGCTAACAACAAAAAGTTGATATGGCCGAGTTGGTTATATATGTTGATATATTACAAAACAGTGAGGCGCCTATTGTAAAAACGTTTCTGACTTGAATTAATTTTACATTTCACTTTAAAAGTATATATTTGAAAATAAAAGTAAGGAGTATCATGTCTTATAATTATTTTACTAAACTAAAACCTATTTTAAATGGAATATAAGAAGGCTGGTAGTGGTCAATCTAGCAGAGGAGAACAATAGTTCACTTTGAGCAGACAATAACGATAATGTTAAGAATATTTCAAGAGAAGACATTAAAGGCCTGACCACTTCTAGCAACCTTAATGAAGACATCTTCAAGGGTTGTGTCCGCAAGTCCCCAAGCAAACACCTTGAGAGTGCTCTTGGCCTTCTCCACCGCCTGAAACACTTCTGAGATCCGAACTTCTTCTTTCGGGATCTCAAATTTCTGTGTCCCAGCAATGTTATATATCTTCTTGGCGTTTGGAGAAACATCTTGAACCAAAACCTCCACATCTTTCTCATGTTCTGATGCTGTTGTCATAGTTAACACATAAGATCCACCATACCTTCCCTTTAGCTCTTTTGGGTTTCCTATGCATTGTAACCTTCCGTCTACAAATATTCCCAAACGGTCACAGAGAAACTCTGCCTCTTCCATCGAATGAGTCGTGAGGATTATCGCAGTGTTTGTTTTTGCGCGTTTGATGACTGTCCATAGGTTCATTCTTGAAGCAGGATCAAGTCCTGTGCTCGGCTCATCCATATAGACCACCTTTTAAGCAAAGATAACAACCAGATAAAAAAATTGGTACATTTACTATTAGAGAAATGTATTTGTCGTGTTGAGTTATTCTCTAATAGCTACAGTTACATTTCTCCGAGAGCAACATTATCAGTAGAAAATCCTCTTGGGTTCTAAAACAAAAATAATATCAATATTATACTTAAATGATTAAATTTTTGTTTTTTTTAAATCAGTTGAAAAAGCAAATAAATGACACATGTTGTTTGGGGTTATTAATAGGTTCCTGAGATCATGATTAACCCGAGGTTCTTAGAGTTGGGTTCTTAGCGGAAATTAAGAAACTGTTTTTTAACTTTTAACTAAAAAAGCTAAGAACCGGTTCTTAGCTTTTTTATTTAAAAGTTAAGAAACAGTTTCTTAACTTCCGCTAAGAACCTCGTCCTAAGAATCCCGGATTAATCATGCTCTAAGAGCATCCGCATTGTTGGATCTCTTCCCACAATTTTCAACAGTTGAATTATTTAAAATGTGGAAAAAGTAGAAAGAAAGAGTAGTAAGAGGAGGAGCGATCGTAAGAATGGTAAGGTGTCAGATGATGTACGGTCTTTTGTCTTTTTTTCTTTAATTTTAATTACACAACAAAATAATATGAATATTAAATTAATTTGCTACTTTGTGGAGATACCACACCACTAACGGTGCTCTAAAAGATGAGGTTTAAGAACTTTTGCGCACTCTTTTTGATGTTTTTAATATTTTTCATTTTTTTTTAATTAGTAAGGACCTCCTAATAACTCCTTGTTGGAGCTGCTCTAATAGTTACAGCTTGTAAACTCAAGGCACCAAAATCAGCATTCATACCTTAGGACTCCCTATAAGTGAAATGGCTACACTTAGCCGTCTTTTCATTCCTCCGCTGTATTTTCCAGCAGGTTTGTCAGCAACTCCTCCGTGCAATAGGTTTACACTCTTAAGAGACTCTTCTACAGCCTAACATGGGTGATCAGTCATTTACGCTTTGATACTTTTTGGACTTAAACAGATTGATAACATACTTGGTCAAGTTTAGAGTCTTTGAGATTCTTAAGTCTCCCATAGAAGAACAGATGCTCCCTTCCTGACAGTGTTTCCCAGAGTAAGCTGGTTTACAACACAAAATAAAGCAATGATATAACAACAATACGATCTTTCTGAATAGTTTTTAACATAATAAAAAATGTTACTAAGATTTAGTTACTCGTGTTGTGGACATACACCCATGCTGGTGTAGACTCTGTCCATATCTGTGCATATGTCCAGACCTTGAACAAACGCTGACCCTGATGTTGGTTTCACAAGACCAGTCATCTGGACACAAAAGTACAATACTAAACTCTATTAGCTAACCTCAAAATATTTTCTGTCCATTTGGGTACTGACCATGTTGATGAATGAGGTCTTTCCGGCACCATTGGGCCCTAACATACCGAAGCACTCTCCCGAAGGAACAGCCAGAGATAATCCTCGGACCGCCATTTTTGGCGGGTTTCCATCCCTACCTGGATACACCTTCTTCATTGTGTTGCATACAATCGCATGGCTTGTCCTCTGCGCACGCATCAGTTTCTGGACTTTTTCACTCTGATTGGAATAAAGTTTTTAGAGAGAGAACAAAAGAACATGGAATGTGTTGTGACTTATTCTGCGAAATACCTCCTGAGTGACATCTAGTTTCTCCATTTCTACGGAAACTGCAGAGACCTGCTTTTGCAAGCTAGGCCTTTGTGGAAGAAGATATTTATTGAAAGGGTTTTTCAAGAAGAACAAAAGGTCTTTTCCTGATGAAGACATCTTATCGATATAGTATGCTGCAATGAGTGAGAAAAACCATTCAACTATAATGATGTAGAAAACTTTATCCATTGAACTATCACTGATATCTTTCCACTTCATTCCTTGCCTCCTAGTCAAGCTCCCCTGAAAAGCATACTGAGCGAACTCATACAACCCGCGAAATAAAGAGAAGCCAGGATACAGCTCCATGACAAAAATCCAGCGTCCTTGAAAAAAAAGATTATATTAACATTGTGGTTAAATTAATACTGAACATAAACACATAAACGAGTGAAACCGGAAGAGAAAACAAGTGATCTTGATAACTTACTGGGAAACGATAACTCTTCAATCAGAAACTGGAAGAGTAACCAGCCCAATAATCCAGATCCAAACACGTATATGTATGCAACAACTACAACAGAAAGTGTTTCTTTTTAGCACCAACATGTTCATGAGCAGATTTTTAAAATAAGTGTGACCTGTAGTACCTGATGCTGTCTCAACGTTTGAAAATGCTGAGGAAGCTAGAAAGGCAAGGGAGATTTGAAGATTTATGTAGAGAAAATAGAAAACAAAATGGATGCTGTAGTCATTTAGCCTAAAGAAGTTCAGCCCTGCAAGTAAACTATAGCTGCTTTAATTATAATTCCATAGAAGAAAACTTGTTCTATAATGGATAAGGATCAGTACCTATTGCTGACCCAAATATCATCAGGCATATTACGTATGACGTGGAAATGGCGAGAAAATAGGTGTAGGTAATCATCCAATACGGACCATCTCCTAGACCGTGCATTTTCATTATAATTCTTAGCCGCTGCTGCTTCTCATACACCAATGAGGTCAAGATCACCTGCATGTAAAATTCTTGTAGTATAAGAACGTCTCGTTGACAAAAAAAAAAGAAAAAAAAAAGAACAACATGTCTTAGGCTTGACAAGATTTTGAGAAAGAAAATTGGCAAATTGCTTTAAAGAGTGTTGTAAGCAGTCCACTTAAATGAGCTTACAGGGAACAGAAGAAGAATAACCCATGTGAAGAAAACTGCACCAATCAGAGAAGCAATGTCTAAACGAAGTTTAGTTTCTGGTTTAGGCATTTCTTTGACAAACTCAAGCAACATCCTTGTCCTTGGGCTTTTCAAATACTGAAGATAAGCATTTGACATCTGCAGATTTGTAGTCTTAGAAAATGGTGAACACAAGGACGTTGTTGAATGTATCATTTAGTTTCTTACCAAACTAACTAAGCGGGGAACTCGGAGCAACTTTGGAGGCATATTTCCTGAATCATCCTGGTACGTTGCGTTATACCAAATATTCACATTGAAGTTAGTCCTATTTGTGTCCAAGAGATCATATGCTAAGGCAACCAAAGCATTTAAAAAAAAACAATTAGAAAATCTCACGTGCATAATAATCAAATCATTACAGATAGAGAAATGAGTATAAAAACCTGCAACAATCTCATTTATCATCCCTTCAGAATTTCCTTTCAGATAACCTTTGAAAATATCATCATTAATCTCTCTGGAGCTATTTATCCAAAGGTTCAGCCCTTGGCCGCATCTCATCTCTGGTTTTGACAAAACAAAAACTTAGTTCTTCAGATGACCTGATTACAATATATTCTTCTTAACAAACTTGAAATATATATGCACACAAGGGAAATGTGATCAGATGTGATTTTTCATGGAAATTTTATATATACCTTTGGTAAAATTGAGAGGTGATTGTCCTAGTGAGAATGAAACTTTGGAGTTTGGAGTGCACCGAGATTGGATGTTGTATATGAAACGATCTGAGACAATTCCTGCATCAAGATAATTGGTGGGACTTCCTTTATATGTTGTAGCCTGAAAACACCAGCTCAAAGTAAAAAATACAGAGAGATATATATTCATACAATAAACAGAATATCAAATACAGACCATAGAGAACTTACCAACACATTATCCGCCAAACTAAACAAGAGGTCAGAGTAGTTCATTGGAAAAGACCTCCTGAAAAGATTTCTAGACAAAGCTGGAGAAAACATGAAACACTATATGAGTTCTATTAGAAACAATATAACGGAGAATATGGTTGAACAACACCAAGAGAAAAAAGAAGCATATATACTTGCACCAAGAGATTGATTATTGCCAGTGAAAAGTATGGTTACAGGGCAATTGTTTCTTTGTTTGCACGAGACATTAGTGAGATTGGCGTCAACAACACGATTCCGAGGAAGCGGAATAAGAATCAAAGGAGGCCATGGTTGTGGATTTGGGATGGCACAAAAGACCGCTTGATCACGAGTAGAGTATTCTACACCACAGACCATTTGGCATGTTTCGTCTCTGGTTTTGTGAATGCATTTACAACCACATTGATTATCGAGTGAGTTGCTGACTTGTGAATCAAACAGAGCTTGAATACCAACTAAAACCAAGCAGAGATAGAAAGGGATCATGATGAGCCGAACGTTGCTCCATACGTTCCGTTTCTGCGAAAGAAAACAATAAACCCATATATATGTGCATGTATATGTTATTATGGATACTAGGGCAAGCGAGAACGCCGAACCTGATAGGTTAAGTTTTTTCTAAGTATGGCATTGGCCTGCGTCAAGAAGCTGGCTGGATCAGAATCCGCCATTGACGAAGCTTTCCTTTATTTCTTCTTCTGTTTACAAAACCATCGCCACTTTACTAATTTAATCACCAAAGTTTATTATTGTTTGGGTCATTAATCGAATTATTTTATCAAAAAATTGAGTTATGATTGTATATATTTTTTATCCAGTAGCGAAAAAAGAATCAACAACCGAGCTTCAAAATAATTTTTTCAATCAGATGCTAACGAGTGATCCCCACGACTGTCGATTCGTCAACATGTGGATTTGAACATAATAAATTTTTTTCATTGAATGATATATTTTTAATACTAGTGTCATATAGAGTTATTACTGTGTGTGCTCGATGTGATATACTACCATACGAGACGGTTGCTTGGACGATAAGAAATGCACGGTCCAACAAAACAAATATATATTAAAAATTATGTGATATAATTGGAACTATATATCAACTCGCCTAACCGCACAGATTTTTGTTTTTATTTATTTTTATTTAAATATTTTATTTTCAATTCTAAATTGGTATATATTATAATATATAGAGAAAAAGACAAAAATAGCACTAAATCAAGTTTATGTTCCCAAACTAGCACTCAAGGTCAAAAGTCACAAAAATAGCACTTAATGTTTTATCAAAAGTAACAAACTTAGGGTTTAGAGTTAAAGGGTGGGGTTTAGGATTTAGGGTTTAGGGTTTAGGGTTTAGAGTTTAGGGTTTAGGGTTTAGATTTTAGGGTTTAGAGTTGAGGGTTTAGGGTTTATAGTTTAGGGTTTAGGGTTTAGAGTTTAGGGTTTAGGGTTTAGATTTTAGGGTTTAGAGTTGAGGGTTTAGGGTTTATAGTTTAGGGTTTAGGGTTTAGAGTTTAGGGTTTAGGGTTTAGATTTTAGGGTTTAGAGTTGAGGGTTTAGGGTTTATAGTTTAGGGTTTAGGGTTTAGAGTTTAGGGTTTAGGGTTTAGATTTTAGGGTTTAGAGTTGAGGGTTTAGGGTTTATAGTTTAGGGTTTAGGGTTTAGAGTTTAGGGTTTAGGGTTTAGATTTTAGGGTTTAGAGTTGAGGGTTTAGGGTTTATAGTTTAGGGTTTAGGGTTTAGAGTTTAGGGTTTAGGGTTTAGATTTTAGGGTTTAGAGTTGAGGGTTTAGGGTTTATAGTTTAGGGTTTAGGGTTTAGAGTTTAGGGTTTAGGGTTTAGAGTTGAGAAATGAGGTTTTGGGTATAAGATTTCAAATTTTGAAAAATAAAAAAATTAAAATTTTCGAAGGATAAACTTAGAAAGGTGCTATTTTGGTCATTTTAGTTTTTGAGTGCTATTTTTGTGATATAAACTTAGAAATGTGCTATTTTGGGGATTTGCCCTAATATATATGTATCTATCAATTTTTAAAACATAATAAGTTTACAGTATATTTTTTTCATTGAATAGATTGTTTCAAACTTTCACATGTATTTGTATCTTCTTCTATATATATATTTTCGAATTATTATTTCATTGTTAAAATCGTAACTATATATATATAAAGATTAGTAAAATATTGTTTTATTGTCATATTCACAGATATTGTAACATTTCACAAATTTAGAAAGTTTTTAAAAAATTAAACTTTTCGCTTCATAAATTTATATTATCGAGTAAATACTTAAACATTTAGTTTTTATTTAATTTTTAAAATAAACTATATAATTTAAAATTTGTTTTCATTGGTTTAAGTTAGTAAAGATTAATCATTATTAGATAATATAATTTTTGTCATTTTTTTTAATAATTTTAAAAATTAACATCAACAAATATTTAACATATGGAGGTATAGTATTACAACATTAAATTATATCTATTTAATTTATACTATCTATAAATCCAATGAATCATCTATTGTTTAAATCCAATTATTGATAACCCGATAAAAATTTCTGGTTGGCCCAAAATTTAAATGATAGATTATATATTAAATGTAACATGACTTTCTAGGAATATGTCCATTAGGTCAATTTTTTAAAAAATCACATATGAATCAAGGTTGTGACTTCTGTTTTAATATATAAGATTTTAATACTACTTTTTTTTTGTCAACTGAATTTTAATACGACTACTAGCCCGGTTTTTGGTTTTCTATTTTTTGTGATTATTTAGTTGTAGTTTCATATGAACTTGAAAAACACTCAAAGTGTTCTTTACATAATTTTTTTTGGGTTTGTCTTTGCATAAATGTTTTTGGGTTTGTCTTTGCATAAATTTTAATTACAAAAAGTCAGAATATCTTATTAAATGAAAAATATATCAAGTGACATGTCCCATGATCTGTGTTAGTTGTTTTATTTGTTTTTAATATTGTAAATCGTATATAACATTTTAGATTAAATAATTCATAAGTCAAACTATAATTGATTTTATCGTATGTGAATGATTTTTGAAAATGCAAAACCATTTTTCTTTACAAAAATGGGTTTATGAAAATTATAGTTTTTAATATAACTTGTTTATTTTTAAAATTAATTATTTTCACATTGAAATATGTATTTTTACTAAATTATCACATGCTGACAAAAACTGATATCAAATTTTTGGTTGAATTGAAAATATAATACTAATTAGAAAAGATGAACGGCTAAATATTTTTAATAGATTTGGCCTAAAATAACAAGAAGATGAACATTTTGGGATAATTTATTAATTTTTGAAAAGCTATAATGAAGTGTCAAATTTATAGAGAACCTAACAAGAGAAAAAGTCTATGTGATATATAGATTTATTATTTGATCTACAATTTAGTTATATAGAACCTAACTAGAAATTTATGCGTGGAAGGCCCCTTGGTCCAGTGGTTTAAGGTTCTTTGGTCCAGTGGTTTGACAAAGGGTTCATTAATGCTTCTACATCAGGAGGTTTGAATTTCAATTCCCGGAGAAGACGAAATTATGCGAATTAAGAGAGAAAAAAGCTTACAAGAGATCTGCAGCATGGCGCAAGGAGTACCGTCAAACGTGGATCCCTTAGGACAGCTCAAGTGATGCAATCAGGCGTGAATCCTCATACGGCAGGTAGGATTTTCGGCTGTAATATTTCTCATAGTTGTAATAGCATAATTATCGAGCGTTAAAAAAAAACTAGAAATTTATCTACAATTCACGCGATTTTTTTTATTTATCTGTCTTTTAAAATTTATTATTTGATCATAATTTTTACATCTGCTCATTCCAAGTGTTGTTGAAATGGCTGCCCAAAATATAAAATAAGAGAATGAGCTAATGTTTGACCAAATTGTATGTTACATGAACCTGTCATCCATTTCGGCTTACAGTTTTTAGCAATTGTTTTTAAAACCGGATTGGAAGCTGAACTGGAAATATTTTGGGTCACGGTTCAATATCGTTCGACCGGGTCAAACCTGGTTCAATAATATGGTTATATAACATGATGCATAGTTAAAACCACTAAATTAGTTTCTTGTTTATATGAATGATTTATAGATTTTTGATAGTTTTAATGGTTTTTATTGGTTTAATAACTTTGAAATATAATCCGGCTATGTGGTCGGTTCATGGTCGAACCAATTACTAGACCAACCTAACTATATAACCGGTTCATAGTCGAATCCGGTCTAACCATCGGATCGGTTCGATTTTAAAAACACTGGTTTTTAGAATAATATCGTCGTATTATAGCACTCTAATATTGACTTGTATCATATACGAAGATTATTTCTTTTTTTAATCTAAGTTACAAAAAAAAGATTATTTCTTTTTTTACATCAAAAAACAATTATAGTTCTCAAACTTGAGTTGATTTGAAAATTCAGACAGGAATTAAATAACTAACAAACTGTAATTGTGGTCATTTTATTTGTATACTTTCCATTAGATTATCCATATGTGGTTATTTTATTTAGTTATGGTTTCGTTTCATATTAACTGGTCAAACACTCAAAGTATTCTTTGAATAAATTTCAATTACAAAAAGTCAGAATATCTTACTAAATGAAAAATATATCAAGTGACATGTTCGATGGTCGATGGTAATTGTTTTATTTATTTTTTAATTTTGTAAAGCATATATATATATTTTTAGCTTAAATAATTCATAAGTCAAAATATAACTGATTTTATTGGTATGTCAGATAAAGTTATAAAATACAAGTAGATTTTAGTCTGCGCTTCAAAAATGCAAAACTATATTTTGTTTACAAAAAAGGTCTAATGAAAATTATAATTTTTAATATAACTTATTTGTTTTAAAATTATGTAGATTTACATATTACTATATATTTTTACTACATTATCACATGTTGACAAAAACTAATGTTAAAATTTTGGTTGAATTGAAAAGGAAATACTAATTAGAAAAGTTGGATGACTAAATATTTTTAACAGATGTAGCCTAAAAGAATATTTGGTGATAATTTATCCGTTTTCTAAAAAGTGTCAAATTTATAAAAAACCTATTGATGAAGTGTAAACCTAACAAGATAAAAGTCTACTTTTACATATATAGTATGAATTTATCTACGATTCGCAATTTTTTAGTTTTCTCTTAAAATTTATTATATGATCACTGATTTTACTTAATTATTGTTAAAGTGGCTTCTCAAAATATGAAATAAGACAATGAACTATGACCAAATTGTATGACATGAAACATTTGTTCCAAATTGAGATAGGTATGAGTAGGATGTTATCCAACGGAGGCCTGACAAAGACTAGATACAGCTTCTGGTTAACTACAAGTCTACAAATCTGTTGTAACAAATACTGAGTATAAGTTTGTTAAACAAGAATGAAGAATTTTTTTTCGATTTGGCATCGCTGGAGAAACAGGGACTGCGTCCTGATCAAGTGAAATTGTCTTTCACTATTCGATTGGACATGTGCAACATGGAAACTCTGGCGCGCACAGTCCAATGCTACCAGCAGAGTTACATGAGGGTTTGGGTTGGTCCTTGCTGCCGCATTTAATTTTTCTCCTGCTTGAGGATAAGCTGCATTTTAAAGCAGTAAATATTGGTGCGCATATAAAAAAATCATGTATTCTAATGAAACCAGAAAAATCAAAAATTTTAGTTGAGCATGATTATTGGGAGTTCTTATGATGAAGTTTTTAGCAGAATATAAGAACCCGTTTCTTAATTTTTAACTAAAAAAGCTAAGAACCGGCTTTTAAAAACCCACCCCAAGAACCCATAATAATCATGCTTTTAAGCACATGAGGCTAAGCAAAGGAAGAGAAGGTGCAAAGACACGAATCTCGAGTGATTTTGCCGTTCAGCTCATCTCCCTTGCCCATTTTTTTTTAAAAATATCACAATTGGTTGTTTCTAGTCTTCATGCTGAATATGTTGAATCTAGTTCTGTCACCATTAGACGTTTAGTGCGATCGTCATGAGATCGGTGTGTTTTAGATACAGAGAGGGATCGTGACGGGTTCACAAAAAAAAAAAAGAAGAGAGGGATCGTGACGTGTAGGTAAGGGAGTACCGAGTTACAATCTTTTCAGTTTGCTAAATGGTTTTGTAACGGCCCGATCCCCTGGCGTCCGACCGGGGTTATCGAAAGGGCGTTATGGACACGTGTCTACTCATTTAGACAACCCTACATGTCCCGTAACTGGTCCCGAGAGCCGACGGGCGCATAACCTTCTTTGAAATACCGTCACACCCACATCCATATACTTCTACTTACAGTCCTGCGCACAGAAAAATGGAAATGGAGGAGTGAGCAACAAATTACTCAGTGAAGTGGCTCTAGACCAGCCTGCCCGCATGACACTCTATACTACTCTATGCGGAAACTAGGACTGACTAGCCACTACAATCAGGTAATGTATTTTTATCATTTCATACTGTCATCACTAATCGTCCACATTCAGTTCCATACATTTCTAGCAACCTAGTGATCAATCATTACAATGAACTCACTCATTGCCACACACGTTAAACCCTAGACTTAACCGACTCATCATACCAGACCGACTCGATCCTATGACACCTTTAACTCCCCGTTACCCGACCATGATGCACGTTTTTATATCTCGCCTCTCGCGGTTGGCACTTCGTTCTTATCATCAGTGGGTAGCTCCCACTAGGCTTCTACCCCATATTCATGTAGATTCGCCACATCTCCTATGGATACCTAGCGTGAACTACTGCCACACATACTTTCCTTAGACTCTATATGCTTTCCCCACCCATGCTTAACCGTAACCTTATTCTTTAATACTTTCACTTATCCTTTCACATCTTTATCATTTTCACTTATCCCTTCCCATTCTCATTCGCTTTCCTTTTCATTTAGACTTGTACTTGGACTCATTCACTAGACCCGTTATCGGTGTCACACACAATACACATTGCACTCAAGTTCTACTTCAATAACATTAACAATCATTACTCATCTATCAGCTTAGCATTCATTTCTCTCTAGCATCCTAGCTTTAATCACAAACCACTCATGGGACTACACATCCAAACATACAAGCATAAATTACCAATCAATCATCGCTACCACAACTCCATTTCAGTTTACTAAGTCCCATTTAACAATATGAGGGTTCTTATGCATCGTGTTCCATTCATCTAACATCCTAGCAATAATCATGATCTATCATCCTAGCTTTCAAACAGGGTCTAATCAACCCTAACTCCAACATAAAGGAGTATACTATACATAAAAACAAGATGGGTTCAAGACACTCCACCTTAGCCTAGATCTGGATCCGGATCTGGAAACAAGAGACAAGGGAGAGGAGATTGAGATCCGGTCACCAAGAGAGAGACGAGATCTGGTCACCACCACAACACCACACAGCCACCACCATCACCACACTCGGACGATCACCTCACCACCACTTGGACAACCACCACCACCACTACCGGCGGCTCGGCTTGCTCTTGGGGGACTCGCAACGAGGAGAGAGGAAGAGATCCAACGGAAAGAGAAAGGAGAGGGAGAGAGAGAGAGGCGTGAGAGAAGATGAGAGAAAAGGAAAAGAGAAGCTTGACGGCTAGGGTTTCCTAATCTCTTTAAATCTCTGCAGAACTTCACTCCAGTTTCAAAATGAGAGAAAAATGAGAGGAGACAGTTTCATTTATAGAAAAAGGAGAGAACCCTAGATCATTTACCCTAATGGGCTACAGTCTTAACGGACTCTCTTTAAAAAAAAATTGGACTAGGAACCGGGCTGTTACAGGTTTCGTCTCTTAAACGTTAGCAAATTTGAAATAAAGTTTTTAAACTTTTACCTATCAAATTGTTTGAGCATTCTTTCTGCTTACTTATCTTTGTATTTAATGTACTTAAAAAATCTGAACATGTTACAAATACTGGTTCTATCTAGTTTGGACTCCCGCTTAGAACAGAGTAACTTACTCGCAGATGTCACGCTACCATTACACATTTCTTGATTCATTTCTAAATTTATATGAGAACCAAGAAGTTCTGAGTCACAAACCCATTAGACCTATAAGACCAAGTCCAGAGATGTCCCTGAAACACCGACTTTGTTTTTAAAAAAAGAATTTTTAATCTTGTTGATTACAGGAATACATTATACATGCAAAGAACAAATATTTAGACCAGTCATGACTCATGTATGAAGAAATTCAAGTAACTCAAACAGAACAAATCCATTTCCTTTTTAAATTTGACAATCGTTTGGCAGATACGATGTCGTTTGAATACGAAGCCAAAAGCGTTATTATTTATATTCATAAGATTGAGAATACGAAATTAGACGTGCACCCAAAAGAAGGAAGAACGAAACCAGAGACGGCATCGTTTTGAATTATTTGACATGTTTACCCCTGAGTTTAACACCTAGAACCTTCTCCATCTTGGCAAGTACGGCCTGGTTAGGAACAGCTTTCCCGTTTTCGTATTCTTGAACCACCTGTGTCCGCTCGTTGATCTGTTTCGCTAGATCCGCTTGTGACATCTTCTTCTCCAACCGAGCTTTCTGTATCGCTAGCCTCACCTCCGCTTTCACCCTATCCATCGCCGACGGCTCCGTCTCCTCCTCCAGCTTCTTCGTGTTGATCACCGGCACAGCCATCGATTTCCCCTTCTTGTTCGAACCGGCGTCGAATTTCTTCACAGTCTGAACCGCTAAGCCGCTTCTGAGAGCCGCGTTAACCGCCTTGGGATCACGGAGGTCTTGGCTCTTTGGCTTAGTTTTGTGGAGCACCACTGGCTCCCAGTCTTGCGTCACGGCTCCTGGGTATCTGCTCGGCATCGTCGCTGTTGTTTAAAACTTGATATCTCAGAGAGATGATGATAATGATAAGTTTCTGAAATTGAGAACGTTGAAGGCGTCGCTGGGAGGAGAGGTCTTTATATAAGGAGACGAGTTTCTGGAGAGTTCGATCACTCCATTTTCGTTTCTGGACAGTTCTTAGGCTGGTGACGTGTTCTTGTTTTATTGGGTGTTATTGCAGGTGACGTGGCGTTACTATAAATTTATCTAAATGAACTCGTGAAAAGTATGTCACGGTCATGAGACGATCACTAACTCCAGTCTCTTAACTCAAGTTCTTAAGTTCGACTAAAAGACAGTTCTTAAGTTCGACTAAAAGACAGTTCTTAACTTTTCTTAGATTTTAACTAACAAGAACTAAGAACCGTCTCTTAAATAAGAGATATAAGAGATGTCTCTTAGCAAAAAAGTGTAAAAAAAAAACAAAAAAATATCAAATCATGAGTTAAAAACTCCGGCTAAGAGACCTGGATTAATGATGCCCTTAGGACCTCTAGCGTGAAGAGTCGAAAAATGCAAAGCCAATGATGCTTTAGGTTTCGAATGGTAAATGAGCAATCCAGAACAAACAAACTAAATATTGCAATACATATTAGTGAAATTGCACTCCCTGCACTCAACATATTGCGTATTTAGGCATATACCAATTCGAACTAATTGCAACTGTTCATCAGATGGTAAAGACAGCGCTACCCCTATCGATATCACCCATGCGTCTGCGTCCTAAAAGATTATGTAATCTATAGGTTAAGATTTACAAAGATTTGTGTATCCATGATATTTGAAATATTTTCGTATCTTCGTATCTTGTGTCAGAAAACCCAAATCTTGAAAGATTATATGTCTTTGTAATTTCAATTTTGTATTTCGAAATTTGAAATCATCTCTAAAATGGACCTTCTCTGTAGAACTTGTCTCAAATCTGGAAACTCTCTCCCTAAGCTTTTCGCTCATCTTCTTTGATTGATGACATCGGTACCAATGGAGATGGAAAATCTAGCAGATATGGAGTCTTCACGAACATTACCGGAGAGGATGTTTGCTTTGGGCGAGGAACCCGTGGGGGTGAGAGTTACCCCTTACCACAAACCCTTCGCAATAAGTAACATACTCCGGTCATTGGAAGAAGATGAAGTTGATGCTCTGCGCCGATCACTAGAAGAAGATGTAGTCGATGCTCTGCGCCGATCACTGGAAGAAGATGAAGTCGATGCTCTGCGCCGATCACCGTTCGGTAAGCTTGTAGAAATCGCGGAGAAACCAACATTCTCAGGACGTTTTGGGAGATATATTATATCGAGGCAATTGAAGGTGAAGAAGAAACATGAAGCATGGTTCTTGTTTGCAAGCAAACCAATCCGATTTTCTCTGAGGGAATTTGCCATAGTAACATGTCTGAATTTTTTCAAGTATCCAGCTCGTTCCAAAAAAAAGGCAAAGAGGGATATCAACGAGAAGCCATACTGGGGAGAGCTATTCGGTACCATGAAAGAAGTATCTGTCAACTGTGTTGTAAGGATGCTGAAAAAGAGAAGTGTAACTGCAAAAGAAACAAGGATTAAGTATGCGTTCCTTGCACTCCTTGCATCTGTTGTTCTCCCAACAACTCATACACCTCGGATTTCACACGAACATGCGGAGAAGATTAAAGATTTGGATGCGTTTCTTGCATATCCTCGGGGTCGCGTTTCTTTCGAGTTGCTTATAAGCAGTATCAAAGAGAGGAACGAACTTTCTCTATCCCAAAACACAATAGCTCTAAAGGGATTTGTGCTAGCTTTACAGCTTGTAATGATCGAAGCTGTACCTGCTCTTACCGAAGCCGTTCATGAAGCCGGCTCGTCAGGTTCGGAAGGCGATTTTGCGGACGACGAACTTTCAGAAGAAGAAAGAAAAGGGAAGCGAAGTATAAGTCCAGGGCATGCCCGTGATACTGACTGTTCTGGAAAGGTAATATAGTAGGAAAATAACATCTGCTATAATATGTTATTGTAATCTTGACTGACATCAATTTCAACGGCAGGCCGGGGTGGTTTCCATTATTTCGGTTGGGAACGAGGCTGTCAATGGGGATTCTCAGTTTGGGTGGTCTGATGATGAAGAAGATGTCGGTGTACAAAATCTGCTAAAGTTAATCGACGATGGATTTCCATTCAAGCATTCTTTTTTTTACGGGAGGTGTTTCAAAATCAGATGTTGTAAGAATGCGGGAAGAAACAAGAAGTGAAGCAGAGATCAGGAAAACAACAAAGCAGAAATCAAACCAGAGTAGTGGTGATGTTGTGGACGCAGATTCCATAGCTAGTTGTGTAAAAGGTCGTCTTTCAGGAGATCTGAGTCGTGTATCAGAAGACCTGAACCGTGTTTCCGCAGAAGTTTCCCGTATGGCAACAGAACTGAAGAGTTTTGGTGCTGCCTTTACAAGTTTCCAAACCGCTATTGTTTCCAAAGTAGACGATATGTTGAAGACATTTAACGGTCAGACTGTCCAAAATATAACTAATCCGATGATTCATTCCCCTGCTCCTGCCATGCAACATGTTCCACCGCCTATAGCTGTAAGTATATTAACATCCTCCTCCGCGAAAGTTATAATTTCATTTTGTCCACTAACATCCCCGCAGGTTCGGAGGACTGGCGAGGATCAATCCAAGTATTCACATGTAGGCGTAAATGATGTCGTCAATCAACCCACAGCTTCGAGTCATGGTGGACTTGATGCTTCAAAAATTATAGAACGCATTGAGGTTCGCGGAGAAGGAAGGCTTTCCACTTTCCAATGTATGTATTTTATTTCTGTCACACGTCTGTAAATGGTAGGAAGAAAGAAGGTTCTCAAGAAGCCAGTCGAAGTAAATTTTAGAAATTGTAAAGTTAGCTAGCTAACAACAATATTAGCTTGATACGAAGTAGATTAGCAGGAACACATTGTTTTGTATGGATACTCTTGAACTTAATTTGTTGTTGATATCCAGGTTGAAACCGTTGGGGTTAACCCAACGATGCACACCATCGGAAGTGCTAGAGTGAATGGATCTGAACCTTCTCCCAACTTTTCATCCGCTGAAGAAGAACCCGTATGATTTTCTCAGTTTAACACAACAGATTGTGTGTTGATAACCTTATTAATATGTTCTTATCCTCAGATTCTGGACCCAGGCCTCGTGTTTCCTAAACCGACATTTTCGCTAGGGCTGAGTCAGGAAGAGCCGAATAATGAAAGTAGTGGGTGTGATGTTGTAAACGAGGAATCTCTTGTCATAGCTTTGAACAAGGATGATGGTGTTACAGTAGCAGAAGGCGATGCGCCTTGTCACCCTTTCAGGAAAAGCAAGCGCCAGAAGGTTGTTCCAAAAGCGTTATTGGGTGACTACGAATGTGACAAGAAATTTCTTACAAGAGCATGGGAAGCACATGTTGTGGCTGATCGAACCAGTGATGACATGGAAGTTGAGTCAAAATTCTGTTCTGAGAGACATTCTGAAAACCCCGTTGTAAGTTTCTCCAACTAACATGTATTTTACAACCCGTGAAATGTCTTCGATAATCTTATTGGTAGAGACATTTTATCTCAGTTCCTTCATCGTAAACGAAGTTAAGATTGAAAGCAAGGATTTGTCTATTCTGGTGGAGAAGTCTGGACAAGTACCAGCGAAGATTTGTCTTCAGTTATTTCTTTAAAATATTGTTTTATCTATACCACACGTGATGATGTTCCACCTAATCCGAGGTATGGGTATTGATAGGGTGTTGATGTGCTTATTCATCATACACGGTCCGTATATAACAGTGCCTCTGATCAGTTAACAACAAATCAGGATGTGTTCTTCGACACCAAGTTTGTATGTCAGTTGCCAAGACTTATGGAAGGTTCTCCAAGGCGGCAAAAATGGAGACTTTTAAGTTGCCTCCAACTTTGTTGGAGAGTTTTCCTGCAGTTTTCCTGCAGGTTGCAGTAGCGTCGACGCGGGTTGCACGTTCTACTTCCCTTTTAACTTGGATAAGACACATTGGGTTGGTTTGTGCATTGACGCCACAAGTTGGCAGCTCCATGTTCTGGACTGCAACATCTCTATCCGCAGTGATGTAATGATGTGCAAAGAGATTGCCCCTATTGCAGTCATGCTTACGTATTTACTTAGACAAGCTGGGAAATAAATTTGCGGGAAAGAGGTGAAGGCTTTACCGATTGATAGACCACGCACGGTCCCTCAATTAGAGAATCAGTTGTATTCGGCTGTAAATGAGGTTCTCCTTATTCAAGCACACGCATTTGGCGGCTTAGAAATCTGCAAATGCATATCCCCCAACGTTGTGGAGTCTGAGCTTCAACGACTTGCTGTCACCATTGTGGAGAGATACCACGGCATCATATGAACTCCTTTCTAGTTTCTAATCTATTTTGATGATGTATAAACTCAGGCAGTGTTGTTGTCAATTTGGATACATATGTTATCAGTTACCAAAAATATTGGTTCTGGTTACGAAAATGATTAGCCGGTCAATGTATTTCGTATGTACCACCTTTGTTTCATATAATGGGCTACAATTCATAATATTGGGCCCAAAGCCTAATAATGTAACCTAAATTGAATGTCCCCCTTTTCCATTGGTATTGTCGCCTTTGCTTCCTCTCTTATTGGCCGACAAAGCTACGATCTGCAAGAGGTTAAGTTACACAATCGTAATGGAGGAGAAAGATAGCACAAGAGGAATGTCGCAATCAGTGAAGGCAAGCTCGTCGTCTACGTCTGGTATGTAAAATGATTCGTTTTGAACTATCTTTAATGTGAGTTTCCGTTACCGTAACCTACATTTTTGTAGGGGGAGGAAGCTGGAGGCGTCGTCGTGGAGCAAGAGAGAGAGGTTTCCCTAAATTTTGCCGCTGTGGGGAAGAGGCTGTCATTAAACCTCCGGAACAGCTAAGAACCCTGGAAGGCTTTTCCATTGTTGTCCATATGGATCTGAAGAGGTAATAAACATTATTTACGTTTTTTAAATTTGAAGGTATGTACGTTTTCCAAAAAAGGAGATCGGGAGTTGGCTAATTTGTGCAGGACAAATCTCATCTTTTTTCCTGGACCGATGAATGTATGGTGGAGGAGATTTACGATTTAAAGAAAATGGCGAGCGATTTGAAGGGAGAAATTTCCGAGTTGAGAGGCGAAATGGGTGGATTGCAGAAAGATATTGAACGGGGGAAGATGATGATTGAATCCGAGAAGAACATGATTGGCTGCTGTGTTGTTTTGTAATATTCGCCTATTTCTCCGAATTATTGTTGTACTCGAAGACTTTTATGACAGGTTTGTAAGGATAGTATGGTGGCTGGATATGTTTGTATGAATATTTGGACAAGGTTAACTATCTTAAATTAATGGTTTGCAGGTTAAGATATACCGGCATACGGATAATTAAATATAGGATCAATTAAATAGTCGGGTTTAATATTGTCGTAAAAGGGTTTAGCCGTTTACTATCAAAGTAAAATTTTAAACAATCTTAAATTGACGGTTAGCAGGTTAAGATATATCGTAATACGGCTAAGGAAATATATAGCCGGCTATACAGTTTTCATTAGCCGGTACCTTTTTTCATAATAGGGTTTAGACGTTCTCTGTAAACATAAGCCCACAGGTTTGGTTTCAAACGAACAAAACTGTAAACGTTCAAATTTGAACATTTGTAAATTGATTGTTAGCAGGTTAAGATCTATCTTAAAACGGATAAGCAAATATATAGCCGGCTATATAGTTGTCATTTACGGGTAAAGACGTTTATGGCAAACAAATTATGCACTCGTAATTTCAGTAAATATAGAAACTATCCCAAATGGATTGGGTTATAGAGTTAAGAATTTTGGATTTAGGATTTACGGTTTAGGGTTTAGGGTTTAGGGTTTTTAGGTTTAGGGTTTCGTGTTTAGGGTTTAGGCGGATAAACAAATTTATTACATATAGCCGGTAGGCGGTACCATATTTTCATTACAGTGTTGACACGTTTTCTGTAAACATATTTATTACAGCCCATGCCTTTGGTTTCAAAAGAACAATACTGTAAACGTTCAAATTTGAACAATCGTAAATTGATTGTTAGCAGGTTAAGATGTATCTTAATACGAGTAAGGAAATATATAGCCGGATATATAGTTTTTTTATACGGGAAAAGACGTTTATGGTAAACAAGTATGGACTCATAATTTCAGTATATATCGAAGCTATCCCAAATGTATTGGGTTATAGGGTTTAGGGTTTACTGTTAGGGTTTAAGGTTTAGGGTTTAGGTTTACGGTTTAGGGTTTAGGGGTTTAGATTAATGACTTTGGGTTCATTTGAAGGTAATTGCTTAGGGTTTAGTGATAATCAGGTTTAACGGCTTTGTCCGCAATGTTAAAGCATATGTGTTACACCTTTATTTAAGAGTACACGGGCGTTTAGGGTTTAGGGTATAAATACTGGACAATGAATGATACTGGACAATTGATGTGTTTGGGTTGATTAAAAAGTCATTGCTTAGGGTTTAGTGATTAGGCGGATAAACATATTTATTACATATAGTTGGTCGCCGGTACCTTTTTTTCATAAGAGGGTTTTGGGTTTAGGCGGATAAACATATTTATTACATATACCCAGCAGCCGGTACCATATTTTCATAAGAGGGTTTAGACATTTTCTGTAAACATATCTATTACAGCCCATGGCTATGGTTTCAAAGGAACAATATTGTAAACGTTCAATTTTGAACAATTGTAAATTGATTGTTAGCAGGTTAAAATCTATCTTGATACGGATAAGCAAATATATAGCCGGCTATACATTTTTCTTTTACGGGTAAAGACATTTATGGTAAACAAGTATGGACTCATAATTTCAGTAAATATAGAAGCTATCCCAAATGAATTAGGTTATAGAGTTAAGAGTTTAGGGTTTAGGGTTTACGGTTTAGGGTTTAGGGTTTAGGGTTTAGGATTTAGTGTTTAGGGTTTAGAGGTTAGGATTTATGGTTTAGGGTTTAAGGTTTATGGTTTAGGGATTAGGGTTTCAGAGTAATGAGTTTGGATTGATATGAAGGTAATTGCTTAGGGTTTAGTGATAATCATGTTTAACGACTTTGTCCGCAATGTTAAAGCATATGTGTTACACCTTTATTTAAGAGTACACGGGCGTTTGGGGTTTTGGATATAAATACTGGACAATGAATGATACTGGACAATTGATGTGTTTGGGTTGATGAAAAAGTCATTGATTAGGGTTTAGTGTTTAGGCGGATAAACATATTTATTACATATAGGTGGTAGCCGGTACCATATTTTCATAAGAGGGTTTAGGGTTTCGGGTTTAGGGTTTAGGGTTTTAGATTAATGAGTTTGGGTTGATTCGAAGGTAATTTGCTTAGGGTTTAGTGATAATCAGGGTTAACGACTTTGTCTGCAATGTTAAACCATATGTGTTACCATCATCAAGCCTTTTATCGTAATATAAGCCTTTAATCGTAATATAAGACTGGACGAAGTTGCCATCATCAAAGTTAGCATACACAACTTAATTGTTAACCGACTAAGAAATTTTGTTATACGTGTAAGGGTAATTATTAGCCGACTATACGTTCTCATATAGGGGTCAAGACAATTATGGTCTGCATATTTGTGACTCATCAGTTGAGTTTATAACTGAAGAAATCTCGATCACAGTAGACATAAAGGGGAATTCTTATAAGAAATATAACGTCCACCTCCATCAATTCCGTAGGTGGATTTTGTTTACATAAATATTTCACAATAAGACATACACTCCATTATTCTACCATCTTAAATCCTCCATCGTTCCATACAGCTTTCCCATAGATCCACCGGCGTTACATACATCGTTCCATATAGCTTCTCCCCTCTTGAGAAGTATCTCTGCTTTTTTGGCCTTCCCGGAGGACGTCTGGTTGAAGAGGGGAAGATATGGACGCCAGTACTATTGGCCACCAATTCTCCAATTCCAGTGTAACCTTCCACCGGATATATACTCCCACCGTATGCAGCTCGCAGTTGAGTAACCCCATACACTTCCACCACCAAGGATTCAACAGCTATCTTTCCTTTTAACGCTGCAGCTATGGCATGAGAACGTGGCATTGCGAGCATTTGAAATTCAAAGCACGTACAAGTCATATTGGCAAGGTTGACATGGAAACCTCCCCCTTCTTTCTCTCGGACCTCATACTCCTTCTCTGCAATCTCCAAAACCTCGTACCCACCAGATTTCTCAAAGTTTTTCGTTTACAATACCTAACACCCTTGGCGACAGTTTACCTTTACTTTTATTGGCCGCGTCACGACGACTCGTAAACCATGTCATCAGCTAACTACGAATGAACTCGACCAATCGTATGACTGGTAGTTCTCTAGCCTCACGCAAAACTCCATTCCAAGACTCTGCAAGATTGCTTGTCATCACATTATAGCGTTTTCCTGGAAATTGTGCTCTCGCCCAGTGTTCAAGCCCAATCTCGAGCAGATACTCTTCACATTTATGATCAGTACCCTTAATCTCGTTGAACGTTGCGTAAAGATCTTGAAGTCTGAAGCTTCTAGCGGCTTTTGCCACCAAGTACTCGAGATGTCGTCCCTTAAAGTTTGAGCGGATGTTTCTCTTCAGGTGGACAATACAAATGCAAAGACCAGCAGAGGGATAAACCAGACGTTTTGTAAAAATGAAATGTTAGAGACAATAGGACAAAGAAATGTGTACCACCAGTATCATTAACTGTGAAAAGCTACATTTTGAGTGTTTTAAGATAATGTTACTAACCTTGCTTATCCCTTTAAAAATTGAAGGATGCCTATCAGATACAAACACCAAAATCTCATGGTTTGTAACAAATTTTGAAAGCTGGTGAAGAACCATTCCCATGACATATCATTCTAGCCATCAACAATGGCAAAAGCCAAAGGAAATATCTGATAATTCCCATCTTGGGCTGATGCTGTTATTAAACAGCCACCATACTTGCCTTTCAGGTGGGTGCCATCTACTACCACAACTTTCCTCATGTACTCGTATCCCTTGATAGAAGCGTTCAATGCTACAAATAAATATTTGAAGCGGTGGCCACCATTTTCATGTGGTTCTGTTAAGAGTTCGACAAGTGAACCAGGATTAGACGTCACTAGCTTGTTAAGGTAATCTGGGAGTTTCGCGTAAGCAGTGACATCAGACTCTTTGGTGTTGTCCATTGCGACGTCTCTCGAACGCCATGCCTTCCAGTATGATATATTGACGTTTAGGTCACCACGCATCATGTGACGGATCTCGCGAGGTTTGAGACCTGATCCTGGCGCCCCGAACTTGTTTTTCATAAGCTCACCAATAACCGCCGCTGTAGCTTGTGTTTCGTATTCCCCACGTTCGTCTATTGAACATAGATGTTCTGGAACGACCTTGCGAATTTCAAAAACTTCCGCATCCTTCAGTCGGACGGCATATACTCGCCAAGGGCACGATGGGCTGCAACACTCTAGCGACATTAACCTTGGTTCTGACTTTGCACACCTAAAACGGAACTTCCGACTTATGGCGTATACAGCCATATGTTGCCTGAATGCTTCTCTGGACCTAAAGAGCATACCAACGGCAAGTTCTTCATTGGAGTTTTCATTGTCTCCTAGGAAAAATTTTTGCAAATTATTATTAGTAGATTTATAAGTTACCTATTTCACAGTTTAACATTAGTAACAAACTCTAACCGTCAGTGTTCGTTATGTTACCATTAATGTAATCATTGACTTCACCACATAATCACAATTTCAACATTCTCTATTTAAGGTTTTCTAAATGTAAACCATATTATAGTTATGGTAAAGGACACGTATCATTACAAATCGAGGACATTATCATCCATAGTTACAAATATGATTTTAAAATTAAATAACTCGACGGTCATTACGTCCGTGATTCATATAATTCTAAATTTAGGTAATATTAAACATTAACTTGGGTTACACGCTTCATGTCATGACCAACTAAACAAACATACAAGAGGACAAACTTTTCCTTAGCCGGCTATTTGTTCCACAAAAAACCAAACCAACCCCACTACTATTTCATAGCCGGCTAATACAAAGTTTTAAAATCCACAAAAACAAACCCTCGGCCTAGCTTCAGTAACCCTAAACCCTTTTTACACCAAAATAGTACGACCCCGTAGATATATCACATTAATATAACATCTTTTTCCCAACTGTAACACCTTAGTTCTGATTGTCATCAAAACCCACCATCAATGTCGCTTGCTTCAGAGGAAGTATCCTTGTCGTCTTTAATGACCTCTCTCACTCCACTTGGCCCCCCGGCTTGACCACCCTGCGTGAACATAAACAATGGGGGGGGGGGCTTGGATGTGAAGGGTTCACTTGAAGGACGCGTGGCCTAGAAACTTGGAATCCTTGTTCTCCCGAAGTTGTATGCATGCCTTCACCTCCAGGGCCTGCAATAAGCATCACTTTTTGAGTAATTCTTCAACCTTCATATGTTACCAAAATAAATATAAAATTATGTTTAATGTGACCAAAAACGCCTCACCAATCTCGCCAGATTCGCCTCGGATGTCATGATCAACCGGTCGTGGACTGTTTCGAGTACCCGAGCCCCCACCCTCATTTCCAAACACAGACCCAACATTCTTTGTAGATCCAGTTGTTAAATAGAGTGACTACCATCTAGATGATTGGTTTAAGACATACCTCCAACAGCGTGACTGTTTTGACCAGTCTCTAGGTTGACATTATTGGCGTCGTACATGACGTCATCATTATCCTCGACAACAATAATATCCCTGGAGCATTATCGCTTCTTCACTAAAAAGGGCGCTCATAACCCTCTCAGTTTCCTTAGCTCGGTCCCCAAAAACAAGCCATAAACAATATTCATAGGAAAGCAATTACATTTTTGCAAACTTTAATCGTAATACACATTAAGCGATGTTACTTACTTTCGTACTCGGCTCTGTTTGCTTCGGTTTGGGTGCCATCAACAATGTAAGTTGTTGATCCAATGGAGAATCTTGTTCTACACAGAAACTCATACTCCGCAACCCGTCTTGGCCCAACTATCACAAGCAACGCCAGATCTGAGAGAGATATTTTCACGTTTAAGAGGATACAAAGATCTTCCGTATGATTAATGGTTGTTGGTGGGGTTTTGTAACCCAGTGGAGACAACATCCAACTAGGGAGCCGGAAGGTAAGAACGAGAGGAGTTAAGGGGCGGAGAGAGTACTGTCTCCTAACCATTGCCTCCAAAGTAGCATACGTTTCATCGTCTTTAATCATGACCCTTTTTCCGATGTCTTCCTCATCAGGGTGGAAATGCCACTCCTCCTCCTCATTTTTTTTCCACTCACCTCGCCAGAACTTGACACATATGCTCATCTACGAAAACCCAAAAATTGTTAGTTAAAATCAGATTAGCATTATCTTAGAAACAGTTACGAGCAGGAGTAGTTTAGGGTTTCAACTAATCAATAATCGAATGACTTTCGGTTGGATATGTAATATAAAACAACATTCCGAGGTAAAGGAGTTGATTGGTGGCAAGTAGCATATCATTCATCCCATTAAATGTTCAAAAACAAGAATCTGAGGAGAGCTTTAAGTTTCGAACAATACATTTCCAAATATCAACGTAAGAAACACCTCGCTTTTTGGATTCTTCTTTATGATTCTTAATGACCAAAGGTATGAGTTAATGGTCTTGCATAAATGGTTGATGTTAATGTCTTTTATAGACTAAAGGAGAAAGAAGCCGAACTATCTCACCTGCTTAAGTTTTTCTGTATGTAGTGGCGGAAGATCTTTAGCTGGATACGCAATCCAGAGCGCCGTTTGTGTCAGGTATTAGACGGCCCAGATCTTGCTTCGTCTGGATACGATCACTGTTACCTCCTCGGTAACGAAAGAAAATCTGAAAAAAAATATTTGATAAATCTACACCAAATCTTCAAATACATCCTAATCTACCATAATCGTAAATAGAGAAAAGGGGTAATCCGTATTTTCGCTTGCCCTGGAATCACTATTGGGCCTACATTTATGGTGTCGAAGGTAGATCCTTTATTTATGCCTTCTTATGGTATTATGGGCTAATTGATCCAACATATTAACTGCAATTTGTATTAAAAAAAAATGGAGATTGCGGGGTGAGTGTTTGCTTAAAATAAACAGTTCAAGATACAATATAAATCGTGACATGTATAATAAATAGTTTATGCGAGATAAATATAATATTTATATTTAACAAATAAAAATCAGTGAAATTAATATAATTTTAAAAATGTATTATTTTGAAATATTTTATTTATATGAACTATTAAATTTAATATGCTATTATTGAGATTTTATAGCCAATATTTTATTTTATTTTAAAAATAATAGTTACGCTATTACTGAGATTTTATAGCGTAATTATTATTTTATTAAATTAATTTGAATTTATTTTTTTAATAAAAATGTAATTAAATCAATATCAAAATTTTACTATTAAACCTTTATTATGCAATTTCAAAGTAATATATCACATTTAATGTAAAGGCAACCAGTTGTCGTTTAACAAAACTAAATAAATTATAATATGTATTATAGCTTAAAAATAAAGTATTTTTATTCTAATTAATTTTATTAACTAAATAATATACATTTAAATTTTTAATCTATGTATGTTATATAGATCAAAGTAGTTGTTGTATTTTTGTTCTTTTCTATAGTTTAATAATTAAACAATAATTTATTTATAATAGCATAACTTACTAACCACATCATATTAATGGCTTTTCTACAATAGGTGCGGTCATCTCTCCCGCACTGCTCTTGAATTTTTTTATTTATAAAATTAATAGCAAAACAAGTGATTGAATGGTAGCATATATTTTCTCCGCTATGCATTCTTCTCTTCCCGGGGTTAACACTCAAGGCCTTAGTCCACTCGCCCGTGACTCATGGTTCTGGTGATGGTATTACTGATGTGCCGCAGTCCACTGATCAGTACATAGAACCAGCTTAGCATGGAGTTCAGGACGTTCTGAACATTTCAACTGAGGTTCATGTTTTTCACCGTGCCGGACAGACTGACCGTGCAGTGTACTGGACCGTCCCGCATACGTCCGGAAAGGAGCTTTGGCTGGAACCATGGTCGGATGGCCGATCTGACCGTACTGGAGCTTGCCTTTCCCGTCCAACTTCACAAGCTAAGGCTGATGGTCAACCCAGAACCACCTTAGGACGAGCCAATTCCGATTCAGACCATAGCTTCTCTCTTTTGGCTCGTTTGGCTCGTACCGCATGCACCGGCGATTGTGCTGATGATCTCGCCTCCTTGTTCGATCCGATCATGGACTTCTCCTTCGGATATTTCTTTAAGGCAAGGATCCTTAAGCTCTCAGAAGACATGGGCCACGTTAGAACGCAACTTGTCCTATCAGAATGTCCCGCGGCCTTTGCAGAACGTCCGACGGCCTTTGCAGAACGTCCCACGGCCCTTGCTGATCGTCCCGCCAATGTGCTGATCCTTTCCGCCTTGGACACAGCCAGCTCAGATGAATCTAGACAGGAGCCGAACATACATCTTGACTAGTCTTCTCCATTTTCCGTGCTTTGACCTGATCTTGTCAATGTTGTATTTTCTATGTCTTGATTTCACACATTCTTCTTTATTTCTTTTGACTACAAAGTAGTATAAGTATGTAGTCCCTTTCACTTGAAATAACAGATAGTTTTCCCCTTTTTTGAGTTGAAACTCTTTGTTCTTTGTTTATAACTTGTCTTGTTTCTTGCTCAGTCATATCCAATAAACATTCCTCAAAATCGTTGGACTTGTGAGTATCAAGCAACGACTAGAGACCCTTCTTTTGGTGGACTTGTGAGTCATATCAAGCACCAACTGAAGTCGGGAATATCGGAGGCCTTCCGCAACCTTCGTGCGACCCTTCAATCCACCAGTTCTCAATCCGGAGTTCATATCCAAACCTGATCCAGTCGAGTGAGCCGTTCTTAGGATCCTTCAAGTGGTATCAGAGCCGCTCATTTGGTATCTTCTAAATCATTCATCTTCTCATCTTCCATTTCTTCATAAACACTTCTTCTTCTATCTATCTTGAATCTGGGCCCCTCATCACCATCCACTTATAAAAAAAAAAAGAGAGATCTACGATTTTGATTTAAAAAAAAAAGTAAAGTTTCAAGTTTGATTTGTGGATTGGTGGTGGAAGAGAAAGCCACAAATCAAACTAAAAACTTTACTTTTT
>NC_027754.1:12858008-12860031 GCF_000695525.1 Brassica oleracea var. oleracea
TTTAAACCGATTTCAAATCAAAAAAAAAAATCTCTTATCTTTCTCTCTTAAGAAATTCCTTTTGTGCTTGCTTGGATTTTGTCCATTGGGATTCTTTGATTTGTTCTCTTAGAACATTGAGTAGAAACTTGTGTGTGATCACCTAAATCTAAGAGAAACACTTGAGTGGGTGAAATTAAACACTTGAGAGTGTGAGGTTTTATTTCCTAACTTTTGTGTTGAGATTTTCAGGTTATGATGTCTGGTCTTCAAAGGAAAAGTAGCAAGGAGAAATCCCCACGACAAACTGTCTCTCAATCTCCATTTAAATATTCTTTGAATAATTTTGATGAGTTTGTTAGTGTGCAGGAACGGCTAGACATAAGGTGCAAGGATCATATCAAAACGACCAGAGATGTGGCTGATCCCAAGAGGCGATTGCTTCAATTTGATGTCCAAGAGTTTTGTGATAACTTTTAGAAGGGAATGATGAAAGCCCTCAAGGACATCAGCAAGAACCAAAAGAAGAGCACTTCCACACGTGCACCTGTAGCTGAGCCATCCTTATTGATCAGCAAGAAATCCAAAGGTAAATCTGAAACCCATGTTGAGGAGTTGAAAGATTTTTCAGATTCTTTACCTACCTTTGATGAATATGATGAAGAGCCAATTGAAAGCTTGATGACTTGTGAGAATAAATGTGATCTTCCTTCTCTTGAACCTGAGTTTGTAACTGATATTGAACATGCTATTGTAGAACTAACCATTTTGCAACCAGAGCATCCGAGTAGTCTTTTTCAAAATCTGTTTTGTGAAAGCATGATTAATTCTTTTAAAATCTTTAAACCTGATGAACTTCTTGATCAACCACGTTTTCAAAAAGACAATGGCATCAATTCTGCAATAATCTTGAGTTTTGATCAGTTCTTAACGCATAGCAAAGACTTTGATCGTTTTGAAAAATCTCTTGAGCTTGATTTGAAACAAACTGATTTTTGTGCTAGAAAATCTTTTGATTCGTTTGTTTTTAAAGAGAATGGCTTTGATCTGAGTTCTTCTAAACATGCACTGATCACTGATGATTTGTTTCCATCCTCTTGTGCATTGGAAGATCTCTTGATTAAAAAGATGCTGAAACAGAAATCACTTGAAACTGAAACTGATTTTTGTGATCTTGATTTTTGTGATTCTGTTTTGCAGCCTGATCTCTTGTGTTCTGAAACTGATAAAACAGGGCATTTCCTGAGTTCAATTCTTCATAATTGTGTTGATTTGAGCCTAGATGATATTGTGGTTTACAACACTTTCTTTGAAAAACATTTTGAGTCTTTAATAGTTGATTCTCAATCTGAACTTAAGTTTGTGTGTTCAGATGTTGAGCAGGAAATGCACGTCTTGAAAATGAATACTATTGTTGCATATCTTGATAAAATTCTGTCTGTAATGTCTACTTTGATGTGCATCTTGACAAGCTGAAATGTGTGCTACTTGTTCTTGGAAAAGATATCTTGATTTTTGGTTTGAACAAGTATTTGTCTTGCACGTTTGATCCTGGTCTTTTAGTGTTTGTTTTGAGTATCCAGGAAAGAGAGGTTCAGCTTCTGAGAAATGAAAGAATTGACCGTGCCCAACAGCTTGAGATTTGAAGAACCTTTGTGGTCCAAACCGGCTACCTCGGAGATGCCAGCGACAGGGGTTCAGTCCAAAACGGATATCTCAACATTCAGAATGTCTTTTGTCATGAATCCAATTTCTTTGGAAATCCAACTCACCAAGGATTCACCGAGGCTTAGAATCACTTGAAAAGCTTCACGGAGGAAGGAGTTATGAATTTTCCAAACCGGAGGTTATCCAGCCCGTCTATCCGCGAGTACCAGACTTCTAAAGGAGATTCAGGCCCAAGAAAGAAGCGGCCTGAGCCAAAACCGATCCTCTGGTGTTTCCTCAGTAAACCTCCTGTACAAACCAAAATCACTGTAAGGATCATGGGTTGATTTTCTCTGCTCATCATGAAAACGTTTTGAATCCGAGAATTTCCAAAAGA
>NC_027754.1:12860146-12864418 GCF_000695525.1 Brassica oleracea var. oleracea
TTTTTGATGTCTTAAGGATAGAGAAACCCTTTGATTATTTCTTTATCAGATTTGATGTGGTTTCTCTAGTTGTTTTGAATGAACAGGATAAGCATGATCATTTCCCAAGGAGAGCAAGCAATGATGGACGCCAAAGGACTTGGAATTACATGATGAAAACGACTTCAAACCTCCAACGAAGTTTCTGTCCAAACTTTTCATTCACTGAATTTTTCATGAATTTTAAATCCTTTGTATCTGATTTATTCCCTTTTGATACATGCACAATGGATTTGAGGACAAATCCTTTTGAAGAGGGAGGGAATGATGTGCCACAGTCCACTGATCAGTACATAGAATCAGCTCAGCATGGAGTTCAGGACGTTCTGAACATTTCAACCGATGTTCATGTTTTTCACCGTGCCGGACAGACTGACCGTGCAGTGTACTGGACCATCCCGCATACGTCCGGAAAGGAGCTTTGGCTGGAACCATGGTCGGATGAACGATATGACTGTAGTGGAGCTTGCCTTTCCCGTCCAACTTCACAAGCTAAGGCTGATGGTCAAACCAGAATCAACTTAGGACGAGCCAATTCCGATTCAAACCATAGCTTCTCTCTTTTGGTCCGTTTGGCTCGTATCGCATGCACCGGCGACTGTGCTGATGATCTCGCCTCCTTGTTCAATCTGATCATTGACTTCTCCTTTGGATATTTCTCTAAGGCAAGGATCCTTAAGCTCTCAGAAGACGTGGGCCACATTAGAACGCAACTTGTCCGATCAGAACGTCCCGCGGCCCTTGCTGATAGTCCCGCCCATGTGCTGATCCTTTCCGCCTTGGACACAGCCAGCTCGGATGAATCTAGACAGTAGCCGAACAGACATCTTGACTAGTCTTCTCAATTTTCCGTGCTTTGACCAGATCTAGTCAATGTTGTATTTTCTATGTCTTGATTTCACACATTCTTCTTTATTTCTTTTGACTACAAAGTAGTATAAGTATGTAATCCCTTTCACTTGAAATAACAGATTGTTTTCCCCTTTGTTTTGAGTTGAAAGTCTTTGTTCTTTGTTTAGAACTTGTCTTGTTTCTTGGTGAGTCATATCCAAGTAAACATTCCTCAAAATCGTTGGACTTGTGAGTCATATCAAGCAACGACTAGAGACCCTTCTTTTGGTGGACTTGTGAGTCATATCAAGCACCAACTGAAGTCGGGAATACCGGAGGCCTTCCGCAACCTTCGTGCGACCCTTCAATCCACCAGTTCTCCATCCGGAGTTCATATCCAAACAAGATCCAGTCGAGTGAGCCGATCTTAGGATCCTTCAATTACCCCGAATTTTTTTTACGATTAATTGTGAAAGAAGGGGATGTCAACGAAGACATTTCGGTACATTCCGCTGAACGAAATGTATCGAAATCTGCGGATGAGGACCATGAGGTTAGATGAACGGATACTCTGCCAAGAAAGTTTGGTCTCGTATCTTTCCATCAAGCTTCAATAATATTTCCGTCGAGGAACTGATAAATCCGCCGCGGGGGTGGGGGGATTCGTCTCTCTCGAGATAATATTTCCAAAATTAGGTATATGCTCAATTTTTGTTTGAGTAGATTCACATCATGCATGTATGTGGAAGATTGTTTATGTTGATTTAGAAGAACATAAAGAGTAATGTAATGTTTTTTATTCACTGTTGAGATTCTGATTACTGCCTTGTATCGTTGTTTGGAAAATTTTAGTGTTATTATAATGAAAATGGATTGTACACATTGAAGTCTGGATATTGGTTAGATACTCATTTACCATCTAATGTCCCTCCATTACCAACTCATGGATCTGCAGAGCTAAAACACAATATATGGAAAACAAAAGCCCCGGCGAAGTTAAAACACTTCTTGTGGAGATTGTTATATGGATGTTTGGCGATAGGTAACAATCTCAGAAGAAGACACATCACTCGAAATGATTATTGTCGAAGATGCTGTTCTGTAGGAGAAACAGAGAAACACATTTTCTTTGAGTGTTCGTATGCTGTAGGGATATGGAGAGCTTCTGGTGTATCTAATCATTAATAGCTCATCAACATCTCTTGAAAAAAAGATTGAGGCATGCTTACAATACTCGTTTTCTACACGGCTAGATCATTATCAAGATCTACCTTTATGGATTTTATGGAGACTGTGGAAGAGTAGAAATGCTTTGGTGTTTCAACAAAAAGAGACGCACTGGAAACACTGTTGCGGTATGCGAAAGAGGATGCAAAGGAATGGAAACAAAGTGATACAACGAAACCATACAACCAAACAAGACTACTGAAGAACGTCTTTATCAGAATATTTTTGCTTCTCATTTCCACCCCACTGTTCCTTTGCTTCTTAAGCTGCTAGGGCCGTGAATATCTGAATAGGGCGAACCACTCTGGGCCTTTATCCTATTTTTAGGTTCATTGGGATTCTTATTTCTTGGAACTTCCATCAGCTGGTCCACAAGCAAGGTAAGTAAGTGAGGAGAAGTCTTTAATAATCCTGAGAATGTGAAATGGACAAGACCACCAAGAGGATGGAAGAAATGTAATAATGATGGATCATTTCATCAACAAATGACTAAAGGATTGGTTGGAGGGATTATTAGGAACGAGAATGTAGTTTATAAAGGTTCAGCTCAAGCACGAGGGAGACGAGTTCAAGATGCTTTAGAAAGCGAGTTACAAGTGATCCTAATGGCACTACAACATTGCTGGAGTTTGAGATATGATCAGATTATAATTGAAAGTGATTGTCAAAAGGCAATAGACATCCTCAACAATAAGAAGCTACATTTTGGAATTTATAACTGGATCAGAGACATTAGATGGTGGGCAAGGAAATTCCAAAATGTCAGATTTCAGTGGATTAGTAGGAATGCAAACAAAGTAGATGATGGCAAAACGGATCGAGGAAGGAGTAAAATTTTAATATTATTATTATGTACCTCAATATTTACATGCTCTTTTGCATGTTGATCACATATATTCAATATAAGTAATAAAATTAGATGTTAAAAAAAAACTATAGTGTAAGTGGTAC
The DNA here is from genome assembly GCF_000695525.1 of Brassica oleracea var. oleracea. Taxonomy (NCBI): domain Eukaryota; kingdom Viridiplantae; phylum Streptophyta; class Magnoliopsida; order Brassicales; family Brassicaceae; genus Brassica; species Brassica oleracea. The sequence continues at coordinate 12,863,195 of NC_027754.1, forward strand.
ATATAACCTAAATTCTCAAGAAGGAAACTATATTGTGAGTGGTATAGAAATACTATAAAAAGAAACAGAAAAACAAAATCTTCAACAACAATTTAAAATAGTAAACAAAAGCACAAGCACAACCAATAATTCACCTTAGAAAGAGAGGTCACAGAAATCCCCCTTTCACGACTATAAGTGTAGAAAGCTCCGACCACATCACTACAAGAAAACATAAATTTTACGAGGACGGTTTTTCTCGTGAGTTCGTCGTAAAAGAGGCTTTACGAGGAATTAGCGAGGAAACACGTTTTGTCGTTACTCATTCGTCGTAACACATATTTCTTCGCCAATTCGTCGTAAATTAGCGAGGAAAATATTTCGTCACAAAAACGAAGAAAACAAATCGTCGTAAAGACCACGTAGACAGTCGACGTAAGAATGTCGCTACCGTTCCTCGTAAATACCACGAAAGCATTTCCTCGTAAACGACACGTACATATCTCGAAAGTATTTCCTCGTAAAATTCACGTAATTACCTTGAAATGTTTTCCTCGTAATTTTCACGTAAATATCTTGAAAGTATTTCCTCGTAAAATACTCGTTTAACATTTTTCGTGATTTCCTCATAAATGTTCAATGTAAATAAGTCATAGATTAGCTACGAATGTACTTCGTTTTATTATTTAACAAATTTAAATAATTAAAAAATATTTAAAATTATTTAATATATTAATAAAATTAAAATTTTAAAAATAAATAAATAGGCAAATATTTTATATATAAATAAGTTTTGAATTTATAATACAACCACGGAAAAAAAAAAGAACTAAGAGTCGTGCATCGCCCGGAGGAATTCATCACTCCTCCTGTCTACATCCTCCTCGGCATGTGTGTCGTCGGATGGTCCCTCGCCTGGAATGGGATTTTGTCGTCGCTTGTTCCTCAACAAGATTTCCCATTCTGGATTTGCGGCCGCTATAAAGTCCAAGAAGCGATCGAGTCCACCCACACGAGCTGTGAACGCAGATTTTGTCGCGGCCAACTCGTTACGCAGCTTAGTGACTTCATCATCCCGTCGCTGACCATAAGACGATGTCGCTCTCGGAACATCGTTGACGGAACCAATCCCCAACGTCCGTCCCTTTTTTTTTGGGACAACCTTAAAAACAAAAAATAAATATTGTAAGTAAAAATTTAATGTTAAATTAAATGAATAATAAAAAATTAATTTTTTTGAAAATT
>NC_027754.1:12865159-12866380 GCF_000695525.1 Brassica oleracea var. oleracea
GAGCCATCGGGGAAGGCACATGAGGAGCCGATGGTGCACTAGAAGAAGTAGACCCAGAGACTCTCTGAGTGTACTGAGTCTCGGGGACAGTCTTTTGACCCGAAGAACCAGGAGCTGAAGAAGAGAGGTCTAAACGACTACCCGGCTCTCCGAACATCTCTCTGTAATGGGCAGTAAGTCTTCCTTTTCGAACCTGGGAAAAAATTTTAATTTTTAAAATTAACATCAACAGAATATTTCCCAACATTATCCACCTAATCAACACTAAATAACATAAAATCCGTAAACCTATCTAAATTTCCTATACTAACCACCTAATCTATCCTAAACTAACCAAATTAGAGAGGAATTAGAGAGGCTTACCATTGCTACGAAATGGAGAGGAAGTGGAGAGGAAGTAGAGAGGAAAGAAAGAGTGAGCGCTCGGGGGTATATATAAGATTACATATCATCGCAAATTCCTCGTAAGGTTACGACGAAATAGCGAGCAGTTACAAAGGCCTGTGTTTTATTGTACGAGGAAATAGCGAGGAATTACAAAGACCCGTGTTTTTATATACGAGGTATTAACGACGATTTTGCTTACGTGGAATTGACAAGCCGCGCTTTCCTATAAATATACCCACAACTCTCATTCTCAAACCACACACAAACTTTCAAATCACACCATATCTCAAATCACACTCCTCAACAAAATCCTATTCAAATTATAAATATTTGAAAAAAAATGAAAAGAAGAAGATATTAGAATTCATGTGGGAGAGACTTACGTATTATAATTGCTGGAAGTCTTGCCACATGTGAATCTGGTATCTTTCTCCTTTTCTTTTTTTTCTAGTTTTTACACTACGAAGTATTTACGACGATTTCGTCCTATGTGGTGTTTACGACGATTCCTCTTACGTGGTGTTTACGATGATTTCGTATACGTGGTGTTTACGACGATTACATCCTACGTGGTGTTTACGACGTTTTTCACTTACGTGGAATTAACGAGCCCCGCGTTCTTTATTTTTATATTTCGTCGTTATTTCCTCGTTGGCTTACGAGTCCTTTACGACGATTTTTACTTACGTGGAATTAACGAGTGTTATGTTTAAATCCCTAAAATCCGAAACCCCAAACCCCATATTCCTTATTTTCTACTTCATATATTCCAAACCCCATCTTCATTTCCATTCCAAACCACAATTCCCACATTTGCTTATTCATAAAACAAAC
>NC_027754.1:12869137-12885189 GCF_000695525.1 Brassica oleracea var. oleracea
CTTGATGCATAAATGTCTCCAGGCCCGCAAGGTATTCTTTCGCCACTCTCCCGTTAGAATCTCTATGCATATACATCCACTTCCGCAACTCGTAAATAGTCCCGGAGCCAGCCATTTTTTTTTCTTTCACGTTTTTTGTTTTTGGTGTGTTTAAAATGATGTTCAAACATCATTATTTATAGGAAATTTCGAATCTGATAGTTGTAATTTTTCTATGAATTTACGACGAAAATTAATTAGGTGGCAAAAAAAAACGGGTAACACCTACAAAGTTGGTGGATTCAAAATTTCCTCGCTAAATACACGTAAATTATTTCCTCGAAAATAACACGCGAAGTTTACGTCGTATTTACGAGGAAATAGTATTTCCTCGTAAAAGACACGTCAAATTACATCGACTTTACGACGAAACGCTTTTGTCGTTACTTTACGAGGAAATAACGATGACATTAGTTTTCCACGTAAGTTTCTCATAAAATCGACGTAAATTTACGAGGATTGTTTTTCCTCGTTAACTTTCCTCGTTAAGCATGTGTTTTTTTGTAGTGCATCAGTCCCGTCATAAAAAGACACTTCACAATTTTGCTGAAAAATACGAAGTCTCAACCACATCAGACCTGCCAAAATAAAAGTCACTGAAGCCCCGCTGGAAAAATACGAAGCTACAACCACAGCAGACCCGCCAAAATTGTGGCTATATGTTTTTTGCTCTGTTTTTTATTTATTTTATAATTGTATCCATATTTTTTTTGCTCTATTTATTTATTTATTTATTTTATGATTGTGGTTAAATATTCTTTGCTCTACTTCTATTTTGAGATTTAAACTGTGAATTATATATATATATATATATATTTATATATTTAAATTTATAGAATTATATATATATGTTGTATCTGTAAACTTTTAGTTTTGCAGTTTCTTGTCCTGGATTATGTCCATGTATCCCTAGGTGCAACGTAGACGCCAATAGAATACGGCCCGATGATCCCCTTTAGCCTAAGGAAAATACACCAAAAAGGAATACACCATCAAGAAAAAAAAGATATCACAAAAATAAACGACACAAATACTCTATGCATACCCGCATGTGTTTTCAAGAAAATGTTTGTGTCGCAGAAGCAATCATGGAGAGTCAAGAAAGAATATATGGATGTGATCCTTTTCCTTGGTACATTTACATCTGCGTCCGTTATGTTTTTCTCAGGGAAAATTTATGAGTTAGGTACTTAGATGCAGGAACTGATCACAAGGAGTTTTGACTAGAGGATGGCCATTAGCTGTGTGGAAAAATGCAGAAAGGTAATAGTTGAAACAACTGGCCTGCTTGATTCAGTGCTATTACTAAGTCTATAGATTTGAGGTCCTCTTTTTATCAGCCTGGTATCTCTGAAAGTGAGATAGCTGATGCAGTGCAAAAGCTATTAGCACGTGGGTAATGGTGCTAATGCGAAGGAGACACCACAATAGTACTGAAGAAAGTAAACCGAGAGACAAAACACTACAAGCAAACACTTATGCTCTATTAGACACTCTTTTAAACAATCTATTACAAGATCTGCTTAATTCAACTTTTACACGTCTAGTGTTAACACCCTAACACACGCTACCGAAAAATTCTTAAGCTACACGACTTATGTCTCTCTTCCGTCAAGTACTTCAGCAACTACTTTGGCACCACCAAGACCACACTAAAGAGCTTTTCTCTCTCAATAAAATCAGCCTCTGTGTATGTGTCTATGCCGACGACCCTCAGAGCTATTTTATCATTAACTCCACGTTCTTCAATGCCTATTTTCCAAGATACTCCATTGCTCTCCAAGTATCCACGACACCTGCTCAGCATCTTGACTCCACATGGTCTTCACCACTCAACATATCGTCTGCGTCAGCAACTACTTCAGGACAGACATCTTGCATCTTCAATCTCCCCCCTTTTAGCTTTGTGTGCCGATCAAGCACAACATGTTTCTGGTTCAATAACCACGTTCCTCACCTGGAAAGTTCCACACCAAATGTACTTTCTCCCCCACGATATGTGCACTTCACCATGCTTTTCTCCCCCATGAGATATGCATTCTTTGGAGGAATGTCACCATTCTCCCCCTGCTTGATTGCATAGTAAGCTAAAATATATGCTTAGATGTCAAGACTTACAGACACACCCATCTGCTTCATCATGCGTAATCATGATACAGCCCCTGCTGCAGCGCAATAGATGACAAGTCATGCATCATGATCTGACGCACCTGTTGAACTACCCTTCGACCAGCTTTTGTTGAGGACCTGGCTTCCTTCATGTGTCGTCTTCTTGACCATGAGCCTCTCCTCATCTACACCGAGTGCACTATGCACTCGTTGCTATTGTCTTTGAGTGAATTCACTATCACCCTCCTGATGATCACCTCGCATCACTTCATGACGCACTTTGATCTCTTTCCCCTCTGTACCACAAACAACTCTGTGTCCTAGCTCCAGACTTGATGCTTCATGAACCTTAAGATCACGCCTACCAGAGATGTATCCTTCTTCTGATGTCTCATCCTTGATCTCATCAAGTAAGCCACTCTTGGCTAAGAACACCTCTTCAACCCTCTTGGGTTTAATGAACGTCTTGTTCACCTTCTTGGCCATGTTTCTGCTCTTCTCACGAGCAAAACACTCCATCTTCTTGTGTCCAACCTTCCCATAGAACCAACAGCACATCCGATGTTGCTTCTTGTTTGCCTGACATAGTTGTTGATGCACCGACCGGTCTCCTACCTTGTACCAGATGCACAACCATGCTTCAGAACCTCCTGTCTGACCTTCATGTTGGTGCACTAATGTACAACCTTCGGCTTGTCATAGCTACGCGCTGTAGAACTTCTTGACGTACTCCTTGTCACACGTCCCGACATACTTCCTGACAAGCTTCTTTGGCCCCACTTTTTTATGTTCCCCTTTGATCAACCAACTTGAAACAATTACGTCGAACATGTCCTTGAACTCCACAAGAGTAACATGTTTGACCATGAGTCCTCATATCATATATTCTCTCAATCTGATGCTTTTCCCTCAATAGCCTGAAACACTTTGGCCTAATATTCCCAACAACTCCACAATGATGACACACTGGTATGAAAGATCGCTTAGATACACTATTTACCTCTGGAATTTTCCCTGTAGTAGACGATGAAGCAGTTCTCGTTGCAGTTGCAGTCTTCACTGCACTCTTTCCATATGAAGTAGTCCTTGCATACATCTTAACTACTGGCTTCATTGCAGACATGGATACACTCTCTGTTTTTCCTTTTTGTGTTTCACCAGGTTTAACACGAGCTTTTCTTGTGCCTTGTTTCTTCTTTCTCTACTTGCAAGTCCTTATGTAGAACTTCAATAAGTGCTTCAAGACGTCTATGCTCTTTTACTAGCACCATATTCTCCTTTCCATGCTTTACTAACGTTCCACACACTTGTTTGTAGCACTCCTCGAGACCATCATCTAGTCCTTCATCATATTTTCCCTCCTTTGATTCAGAATCTGATTCAGATGATGTACTTGCTTCATCTTTGTGTGCACCAAAAGCAACTAGGTTGAACACTTCGTCTTTTTTTGATTTATTACCATCTGTCCTTATTAAGGATTTCTCTTTCTTCTGCATCTCATCGTGTCTAATTTCTCTCCACCTAAAAGCCTTTGAATCTTCTTCTCTTAGACATAGGACACTCCCTTTTGAAATGTCCATATCCTCTGCATTTATAACATTGCACATCTTTATTACCACATGGCTCGCCAGCTTCTTGCCTTTGTTTGCTCACATCAACTTTCTCATGACCTTGCCACTGTATCACTTCCCGTAGTACTTGGTGAAGCACACAAATCATCTTAACCATCTCATCTTCATTCTCTAATTTTTGACTTGTCTTTTCAGAAATTGTCAGGTTGACTTCAGTATGATTACCCACGCCATCAAGCTCCATCTCATGAGCTTTTAACATACCCACAACTTCGTGAAAGCTGAATTTATCTATGTCAAGAGACACAAACATTTCTGCCTTATAAGCTGTAAATCTTTCTGGCAGACACCTTAAAACTTCTTCACCAATTTCTTATCCTTGTAGTCCACGCCCAGAACACGAGTCTCTTGTGCTAACGCACTGAGTTGAGAACTAAAATCTGATACAGATTCATGTTCTTCCATCTTTAAGTTCTCAAATTTTGATTTGAAAAAATTCACCCTTGAACTCTTAACCTTCTCAGTTCCTTCAAAGTGTAATTGCACAATATCCCACGCCTCTTTTGCATTCTTGCATCCTTGAATCAGATCGACTTGCTTCTTTTTGACTGATGTAAACATACCACATAAAGCTTTTACATTATACCTTGACATCTCCTTCTCACGCTTTGTCCATTTAGCCAATGGTTTGTTGACCACAACAGCATCTTTATCTATTGTTTTGGGAACTTCATAGCCATCTTCCACTGATGCCCAAACATCCATATCAACACTTTGTAAGCTTGCCTTCATCTTCACTTTCCAATGCCCATATTGTTCAGGATCAAGCATAAATTTAGCCACCATGCTTCCTGCTGTACTCTGTTTTGCCTTCTTTCCTCTTGCCTTCGGGATCTTCACCAGTGACTTAGGTGATCCTCTCTGATACCAATTGTTAATTCAAAGGAGACACCACAATAGTACTGCATAAAGTAAACCGAGAGACAAACACTACAAGTAAACACTTATGCTTTATTAGAATCACTTTTAAACAATCTATCACAAGATCCGCTTAATTCAGCTTTTACACATCTAGTGTTAACATCCTAACACACGCTACTGAAAGATTCCTAAGCTACACCGCTTATGTCTCTCTTCCGTCAAGTACTTCATCAACTGCTTCGGCACGACCAAGACCACACTCAAGAGCTTTTTCCTCTCAATAAAATTAGCCTCTGTGTCTGTGACTATGCCGACAACCCTCAAAGCTATTTTATCATTAACTCCACGTTCTTCAATGCATTTTTTTCCAAGATACTCCATTGCTCTCCAAGTCTCCACGACTCCAGTTCAGCATCTTGACTCCACGACTCCAGTTCAGCATCTTGACTCCACATGGCCTTCACCACTCAACATATCATCTGCGTCAGCGACTACTTCAGGGCAGACATCTTGCATCTTCAAATGGAACTTTCATACTTTCTTGCTTTTCTTTGCTACCACTTTGGTGGGGATTTAAAGATATGGAGGCATCTTTTCAGCCGTTATAAGCTAGGTTTTTGATACTAGGATATCTTTCCTTCTTGGTTCTCATTTTTAGTAAAAAAAACAATACTTGAAACAATATTTGTGTTCTCTCATTGGTGGTTGAGTTATACCCCGTTATTGACTCATTCGTTCTTTCTTTTCACAGAAATAAGGTTGGGCGAATCACCTGACCAAGCGAAAACCAAGAGCTACAAATAGTTTAAGTTGTCTTGGGAACATATCAAGGATTTTTGATCATTTCTTTTTCTGATACACTTGTTTCATATTGAAGCTAGCTCAAGTATTAACTCCATCAACAGCAAAGGGCCTGATGCCGGTTATCTTAAAAGAGGTTTGTTATTTTTCCTTGAAGCTTACACTTTCCTTAGCAATCTTCCTTCCAGCAGTGAGGATTTTGGGATAAGAATATTAACATTAGATGTTTTGTTTTATTTGCAAGAGATTCCCTTGCAATATATTTGATATCCTCTGAATTCTTAAGAGTATCAATCCTGGATCCCTTTTTTACAATGATTATAGTGTCCATCCGAGGAGCCGCAGTCATTGTTGCTGCATACCCCTTTTTTTGTTTTTTTTTTAATTGACAATGGTTTGTGTTATGTTTGTTAAGTATGCCGGAGAAAATGATAGCTCATTTATGCGCTATATTAGTTTTGATATAATTAATTAATTATGCATTAATGTGAATTTTGCTTTTGAATTTTTACTATATGTCAAAATGTTCAAATGTGTATGGTTTAGCCTTGAGGTTTTGGGCGATGCATTCCTTTTTTTTTTAAGGCCGGATAATTATACTATGCATTTTTTTTTTAAGGTCTAATTCCCAGACTTGCGTTATGATCGATAGAATCCTCGTTTATCACTAATTGTTTTAAGAATTCTGGAAAACAAACTTTCATAATGTCTACCTCAAACCCTACATCTATTGATTCTCAGTTCGCAATTTCCACTTTCTCTAGAAGTAAAACTCGTTCTTCCTCTTCAAAAATAGATTCCCTATACGAAATCAAGTATGTTCCGGGCGATCAACTTCCCGAAACAACCCTTTCCCTAGTAAACCCATATGAATATTTTGCAAAAAAGCCTAGCGCCTTTTCCGTTAAAGGCGTTCGCGATCTCATAAAACCTTCATCAAGTCGTAAGGTCATGGAATATGTCCAGTCCAGCAAGTTCTCATCTTGCCAAGTCCCAGCTACAGAAGAAGAGCAATTTATTTCTCTGAACATCCCGGAGAACCTACCTAGATTATGGCAGCAACAAGGCTATACTCACCTTCACTTTGGTGTAGTAAGAATTGGTTTAACCTTACATGCGAGAAAAGGTCTACCAGTTATTGCTCGAATAGCTTTGATCGACTCTCGATTGAAATCTTACCACCAAGCGTGCATTAGAACGGTTCAAACAACATTAAATGCAGGAACAGTATTCACAACACTGTTTCCAAACTTTAATGTTTCATTGCAAGACCCAAATCTCTTAAAGACAATCAAGGTTCAGCTTCAACTAATCGGAGCACCTATGCAAGAAAAAAGTGTGGCGGCTACCTTGCATCACCAAATCATCTACCGAATTCAAGACCACGCACTTGATCTTGTACTACCCTCATCAGACGAAGCGCTATATCTCGAAGTCACATCTGCGTCCCAAGCACCAAACTCGATACAAATCCCTCGACAAATTTCTCGTGAAGAACTGTTGCGCCGGCTACCAGAGTCATGGATAACGAGTTACGAGAAGCTTCATCAAGCTACCCAGTCGCCTATCCAATCATCCGAAGTCAGCTTTCACTCTCGGAATGATGGAGCAACCGAGATCAAATTCGAGAACCCCGATCATCGTCTTTTCGAAGGCAGCTGTTCGCTCAATTCGCGATACAAATCGATGAACGAAGCTTCTACGGCCCAGCGAAAGAACAAAATCCTAAACCAAGTTCTTTTGAAAAAGATGGAACTGTAATCTATCCTTTCAAAGACAAAGACGGACATTGCTACTTTGATGTTTGTTCATGTGCTGCTTGTAATGAAGCAAGCTACGAAACTGATGAAGATATTCGCATACGTCGAAGAAAAGAGAAAGACCCGCTCTACAAAAGATATCTCGAGCGAGACACTTCTGTCGGTCCGCTCGGCGAAGGAAAATACAACTTTATAGTCCAATACTCTGACAAAAAGGAAGAACCAAGACAGCAGATCATGATGATCAATCCCGACGAGTTCCCACCGCAAGAGATTTTTTAAAGAACGACATCTCACATTGCCCGAAGATTCTTTCTCAAGCTGTAGACTCTTTTGGTCCCAACCAGTTAAGTCAAGCGGAAAAAGTCCTCAACTGGCAAACAGAGAATTCACTTGCGCAAAATCAACTTTTGTCAATAATAAATCATAAAGTTGATCAATTGGCAGAAGGATATAATAGCAGATTACTCAGCCTCCAAAATTCAATCACTGAGATACATGGACGACTGAGCAGTCTCCATCAAGAAATGATGACTATGGCAAAACATATGATGGCAAACACGACTCAATTTCGCAACAAAAAAAAGCAGAGATGACTAGTCTTAAAAGCCAATTACGAGATCTCAAAAAGTGCCTAGAAAGTATGATTCATAATCAGCAGCAAACTAATACATACTTTGATCCCCTCGGAGGCACATCTTCAGGCATGCCAATATATCAAGGATCCTACTCTCCCGGCTTCCTCTTTGGTCATCAGACTCAAAAGAAAACATCTCCATTTCCAAGCTTTCTATCCTCCGATGAAGTCTTTAAATCTCGTTATGGATCGACTTCAACCAACTATCATCCCAAGACAACTCGTTCAAAGCCCCGGCATCAAAAGGAATCTGAATTTCAAGTCAACCCCAGTAAGAAACCGACTCTTACATCTTCCTCTAGTCACGAGTCAGTTGAAGACAGCAAAAGGAAAGGAAAAGACATTGGAATAATCGAATTTTCGATGTCCAGCCTACTCGATAACCTCAGCAAGCTTCCAAAGTCGCCTGATCAAAAGGATCAACAACCCTCATCTTCTCAACAACCCTCATCTTCTCGACAGATCACAAAAATCAGTCACTACTCAGATATAAGTTCCAGTGACTACGAAACCGAATCAAACGAAGGATCCCTACCAAGACAATTCGCGATCGGAGAAGGATCAAGCACTCCAAAAAAGGAGCCAGATATCAATGAAGTATAGTCCAGTGATGAAGAAATGAACTATGTGCCTCCTAGACATGAGATTCCAACTAAGCAATTTTCTTCAAAGATTATGGTGTTCACATTCGATGATATCCCATTTGAAAAATGGAATGATCGTCTCGACGATTTCATGCATGGATGAATTCTGAAGCTATCACATCCCCTTTACAAATGGTGATTCAGCAATTCACTGCGAGACTATCTGGAGCACTTAAAGAATGGTGGAATTCACTCGGCGAGTATAGACAGCAGCAAGTATATCAAACAACAATACCATTGCTTCTTGGAGAAATTCATTGAGAATTCATTGGTACGCCCTCACACCAAAAAGAACAGCTACAAGAGGAATTCTTCTCAGCAAAGTGATGTTCGTTGAGAAAGAAAGATCTTGCAAAACACTTTGAAAGACAAACACGGAGATACTACGCACTAAATGGCCTTAACAATCCAAGCCTGAAGCACGTATACCTCTCCTCCATCGATGACTATCTTAGTCAGCAGACTAAGCTATACATCAGAGATCAAGGACAAACAATCGAAGAAGATTCTATCGGACAAATACAGCAATATGTTTTTAGAACGCTGGACAAACTCTGCAAACAGAAGGAATTCTGGACGGAGTTCATGGATAGATCGAAGCAGCTATCAAAGATATGTTCCAGACCGGATCTATCAATCAAGTGTTCAAAGTCCAAGAAATCTTGTTCGTGTAGCCCGCAAGAGAGACGTCGAAAATTCAAAAAATGATTCTCTAAGTGCCCCGACAAATTCAGACGCAGGAGGTTCTTCCGAAAGAAACGGAGCTTCAAGAAATCGACGAAATGCTTTCTATGCCGAAAAGAGGGACACTTCGCGAAAAACTGTCCAAACAAATCAGCCAAGAAGAAGCAATACTTGATCAACTCAATATCTGAAATCGCACCAGATATTGATTTCGAAGGCCACGATTTAGAATCGGTTCTATCTTATGATAGTGACGACAACGATGCTATTTGTGGTTACTCAGATTACGACAACTCTTCTGAGTCATCTCCCGACGAAGATGATGATTGTTGCTTCAAAATCACAAAAATGCCACGTCATGACGAAATACAGACTCCGCATTTACCAGTGACGATCTTCGACCCATCTTGTCAAGAAGACCCAGTTCACGCCATTGCATTCATAGATACCGGAGCCCATACAACGATTATAAATCCCAAGATTCTTTCTCCGTCAATGTGGCTACCTCATCAGCAAGAATTTCGTGTCGCAAACTCGGGTTCGCTGACTATAAAGCTCAAATCAAAACCAATCAAAATCGAACTTTTCCCCGGATGTCACATCACTACGGAAGTACTTGGCTCTACCGCACCTGGAAAAGATCTAATACTAGGATGGGATTCTTGGTATGTCTTCAAGAAAACATTCGATATCTCGATCGAACCACGCGGATTAAGATGGAAAAATCTCTTCAAAGCCTTCACGACAATTCCACGACTTTTCGCAATTGAAGGATTAGTCTCTCAAGAGTTTACAAAGATCAAAGAAGAATTGATGGAAACATCATGTGCAGACTCTCATACAGAATTCCTCCAAAATGCAACAACCCACTATGGTTAAACTCGAAGTTCTTTGTTTCCTTGCCTTTCAAGGAAAACATACAAACCACCCCGACAAAAGCGAGTCATGCAGGAATGCCGCCAACCCTGCTGCAACAAGCGAATGAAGAATGCGACGAGCTAGTAAAACAAGGAGTAGTCTCTACAACCAACTCTCCCTGGGCATGCAAAGCTTTCTACATTAATAATCGTGCGGAACAAACAAGAGGGAAGCTCAGACTAGTCATCGACTATAAGCCACTGAATCAGTATCTACAGGACATCAAATTTCCGCTACCAAACAAAAGAGCGCTTCTTCAACATCTTCAAGGGGCGACTATATTCTCCAAATTTGATCTTAAGTCAGGATTTTGGCAACTTGGTGTTCATCCTGAAGAAAGATACAAAACTGCATTATGCCTTCCTAATCGACATCCTCAGTGGAACGTCTTGCCTTTCGGCCTCAAGACTGCACCATCATTATTCCAGCAAGCGATGCTTCGTATATTCAAGCCTCTGCTCCACACAGCCTTGATTTATATCGATGTTGGGCTGGGCTATGACCATTTTTCGGGCCGTCCTATAAGATCTATGCTTGACGGTACTCCTTGCATCATGCTGCAAAATTTTTGTAAACTTTTTTTCTTTTAATTCGCAGGGATGCATTTTTAAATCACTTTTTTTTTCTTTTGCAGTTTTTTGCCGGATATAAGAGAAATGTTGCAAAAAGCTTTTAGTACTATTTTATTTTGAAGGTGGTTTCTACCAAACAGTGTCTAATGTCGGCTTTTCAAGCTCTGAGAAAGAAGTACATGACAAGGGTTTAGATGAACATAATAAAGAGAGCGCCCCCATTCCTATCCATAAAAAAAAAAAAAAACCAAAAAAAAACCAAAAAAAAGAAAACAAAAGCGTTATCATTCTTCTTTATCCCTCAAAATCTTCACCACGAGGTCTCTCTAACAAATTAAGAATAAGAAAAGGCACAACTTAGAGCTCATCGTGAGACTCATCCTCCTCCTCGGTCGCTGATTCTCCTCCCGCACCTGGTGCACCACCTGTCCTCTGATACACGGCTGTGATGATTGGGTTACACACAGCCTCTACTTCCTTCAACTTCTCGTCATACTCTTCCTTCTCTGAGTTTTGGTTCTCGTCAAGCCACTCCAAGGCTTCTTTGGTCGCTGCTTCTATCTTCTCCTTCTCATCCGCCTCAAGTTTGTCTGCAAGCTTGTCCTTGTCGCTTACTTGGTTCTTCATGTTGTACACGTATGTCTCCAGGCTGTTCCTTGCGTCGATTCTCTCCTTCACCTTCTTGTCTTCCTCTGCAAACTCCTCTGCCTCCTTAACCATCCGGTCAATCTCTTCTTGGCTCAGTCGACCCTTCTCGTTTGTGATTGTGATCTTCTCTGATTTACCACTCGCCTTGTCTTCTGCTTTCACGTTCAGGATACCGTTGGCGTCCACTTCAAACGTGACCTCGATTTGAGGTGTTCCTCTGCCAAAACAAAACAAAACAAAGTGTGTTATGATTGATCAAGCAACAGCATAAACAAAGAAAGATGATTACAAACCTTGGGGCCGGTGGGATTCCGGTGAGGTCGAACTTCCCGAGCAGCCTGCAGTCCTTGGTAAGACTTCGCTCACCTTCAAAGACCTGAATGGAGACGGTGGTCTGCTGGTCTTGGTACGTCGTGAAAACCTGAGACTTCTTTGTTGGAATGACTGTGTTTCTCGGGATCAGTTTCGTCATCACTCCTCCCACTGTCTCAATACCCAAAGTGAGTGGCGCAACGTCAAGAAGAAGGATATCTTTGGTCTCGTCACCGCCTTCTCCGCTCAAAATACCACCCTGGACAGCCGCACCATAAGCAACAGCTTCGTCGGGGTTCACACCCTTGTTCGGCTCTTTCCCTTCGAAGAAGTCCTTCAACAGCTGCTGAACCTTTGGGATCCTGGTGCTTCCACCAACAAGGACAATCTCATCGATCTGACTCTTCTGTAGACCAGCATCATCCATGGCCTTCTTCACTGGTCCCATTGTCTTCCTGAACAAGTCGTTGTTAAGCTCCTCGAAACGAGCTCTGGTGAGAGGCTCCGAGAAATCAAGACCATCAAAGAGAGACTCAATCTCCACACGGACTTGGTGCTGGCTACTAAGAGCTCTCTTGGCCCTCTCACATTCCCTGCGGAGCTTACCAAGAGCCTTGTTGTCCTTGCTGATGTCCTTCTGGTGCTTCTTCTTGATCAACTTGATGAAGTAGTCCATGATCCTGTGGTCAAAGTCCTCACCTCCCAAGTGAGTGTCACCATTTGTGGAGAGAACCTCAAACACTCCGTTATCAATGGTCAAAACACTAACATCAAAGGTACCACCACCAAGGTCAAAGACAAGGATGTTCTTCTCACCACCTTTCTTGTCAAGACCATAGGCAATAGCAGCAGCAGTGGGCTCGTTGATGATTCTGGCAACATTGAGACCAGCAATAACACCAGCGTCCTTTGTAGCCTGCCTCTGGGCATCGTTGAAGTAAGCTGCACATAAAAATAAAAGAATCAATAAACAGTGTGTATATATTTATATTAATAAGAAACGAGGAGGAATGAGAAAAAAAAAAAAAAAAAACAAACCAGGGACAGTGACAACAGCATCCTTGATTTTCTTGCCAAGGTAAGCTTCAGCAGTCTCCTTCATCTTAGTCAAGATCATGGCACTCACCTCCTCAGGAGAGAAAACCTTGGTCTCACCATCCTTGATCTTCACCTGAATGTACGGCTTCCCATCCTTGTTCACAATCTGGTAAGGCACAAGCTTCCTGTCCTTCTGAACCTCTTTGTCCTCGAATCTGCCACAAAAAGCAAAAATTTAAGCAAACAGAAGAAAACTTGCAATGAACCAAAGCAAAAAAAAAAAAAGGAACGCATTTACTTACTTTCTGCCGATCAATCTCTTGACGTCAAATACGGTTCTCTCAGGATTAAGAGGAGCTTGGTTCTTAGCAGCCTCACCAATGAGCCTCTCGGAGTCGGTGAAAGCAACCCAGGAAGGAGTAATACGGTTGCCTTGGTCATTGGCAATGATTTCAACATGACCGTTCTTGTAAACACCAACGCAAGAGTAGGTGGTACCAAGATCTATCCCTATCACTGTTCCCAACTTCGTGGCCTCTTCTTTAGCCGTTGAAAACGCAAATAAACTTCCTGAGAAACATTCCAACCTCTCAATAATCAGTAAATGAATCTCTTAAGATCAAACATGAATGCAGATAGGCTATCGATTTGAACAAAACAAAAGAGAAGAAGATACTCACCGAAGAAGATGATCGCGAGCACAACCGTGCCGTTTGCTCCAAATGAGCGAGCCATATCGAATACTCTCTGCTTTTCTCTTTAGATCTCTCTCTTTATCTCTTCTTCTTTCTTTGCTTGTTTCTTATTTAAAACAGAGCTTGGTTTTAATCCCCGTAGGCTAGGAAATGTAAACTTTACCAATGATCTTGCGGCGATCTACAAGAAGGAATGTAAACTTATGTCATTGCGATGATGTGGACCAATGATCTTGCGACGATCTACAGCATCAGCCAATCAGATCGGGGTCTTGCGTTGGAGTAATCCTGGCCGTTGGTTTCTTACTTCTTAAATCTAAATAATGGGCTTTCTTTCCTTTTTCGTTTAGGCCTAGGGCATTGAGTCTTCTTCTATTGCTCTCACGTCAAGCCCATCATTAACTAACGACCAATAAATTTCATTAATCAGCTTAGAATTTTTTTTAGACATTAATTTACCGCTTGTATTTGAATGTTTTTTTTTGGGACAAATTTAGTAAGTTTATTTTTAATGATTCTATGAAAAAAAGAGAGATCACTCTTTTTATCATATCTATATGCTTAATCGATTTATAATGATCGAAATTGAAAACTTGCTTGTATTTCAATGTTGTGGCAATATATAGGCCAAATAAGAAGATTATATACCCAAAATGAAGAAAATATTAGTCATTTAAGATGAAACTAGATTTTTACCCGCGCTTATTTTTGTGAATTATTTTTTGTTTATACATTTATTTACCCGCTTGTTTGTTTTGAGTTATATATTTAGACTTGGTGTATTGATTTAGGTTCGTTTACATTTTTATTTTTTGAATTTTCAGTTTGATTTCGGTTCGGTTGTGGTTTATGGTTGTTCGGTTTGAATGATAAAAATCGTTTGATTATTTATGAATTTGGGCTCGAATTCGGTTTGGTTAGTTTTGGTTATTTGTATACCCATTCAGTTCTCTATTTTTTTTTTTACGATGGCCATCTTCTAAGATCAAGTGGTAGGCGGGCCTGAGTCATTCCGAAGAGACGCTCGGTCCGGCTGGGTCTGATCTATATGGGAGAAAAGAGCACCGCTAAGTTCTCTATTTATTATGTCGAGGTTTAAATTTGTTTCTAAAATATGTCTTGCATTTGATAAATAACTGATTTTTAATAATTTTTAAGGATAAATGTATAAATGAAATATTAATTTTTCTATAATAAAATCTAACTAAGTTAAAATTTTGCTACTTGTATTTTTCTGTTGGAAGAAAATGAAATGCAATTTAAAATAATTGTTGATAATTATACAAAGCTTATACTTTATTCCATATAATTTTATTAAACAAAAGATGATTGTATTTATTTTAAAACAATACTTTTGCAATTTGAAAATGCTCTTAATTGAAATTAATATAAGGGAAAAACATTCTAGATATGTTGACCATTCTGATAATTATTTTAAAATTGTTTAAAAACTCCTTGGGCCTGATTAATACAAAACAAAGAAGTTCCATTTTTATTTTCCATTTTTATGTTTAAAAACTAATAGAATACAACTGGGTTTTAAAAACTGAAACTCAAAATGAGGATAATAAAATGTTAGGGTAAGTTGGGTTTATAATTTATGTTGATATTTTTCAATATCACTCAGGCCCATGGTTCATCACTACCAACTGACAGAAGAACAACCTGTCTTTTTGCCTTTCCAGAATAAGCTTCCTCAGAAAAAAACGTTCGTCTCTCTCTCAAAATGTTTGATAACATGATGAAACATGATCCATCAACACAGATGGTTGAAGGTATATCTCCAATAACTTATTTTTCTTTGATTAATATATCATAGACTCATCGAAACCATTACTTACGATCTAAAAATCATTCTTTTTCAGATAAGGTTTGCATGTCGAATCCAATGAATGATCTGATTAATCGGTTAGTTCTGTTTGTCTCGTATATGTCTGAAGAAGATCTGAAAAAGTATCCCTCAAGACAAAACGAAGAACTGGAGTTAAAGGATCAAGAAACATCAATCACTTCAGGTCAACAGACTTTCGAATATTTCTCTTACTTGTTATATAGTTGGTTGATCGAGTGTAGTTAAACACTTAAAATTAAATATCTAAAGTTTTTTTAACTATTTTTGGAATTTGTTTCATGTCGAGCGATGAGTCTTCCACTTTTCTCACATCTTTCCAAACAAATTGTTATAATATATTTCCGTTCATATTGAAATGGTGGTATATGATCTTTGATTGATCTTACTCATTTTTGTTTGAAAAATTAATATATTTACTCATGTGCAGGCCGTGCAGTGACATTTGTATAGGCAGAGCTTTATTCATGTGACTCTAAGCAATATCACAAAACAACAAACCTGAGAAAAAGATAAGTTTTCATACAATGGCATAAAAATTTCAACGCTTACAATAACTATAATATATTTAATATTTGTAAAATCTAAATTTTATCTAATGTTTATCTCGTAATTTTACAGTCAAAGTCTACACGTATGATGATGAAAGTTATGAGGCTAAGTCCAACCAAGTCCAACCAAATCCATACCTATACACAGAATGTACCTGAAACAATATAATTGAGTAGACTATGCATTTTTCAGTTTACCTTCTTGTCAACGAATACGTTTCACCAAATTTCAAGTTTATTTGCTCCCAGATGTGGATTACTTTCAATTGGATGTACCAATCAGTTCTGTTAGGTTTCAGTTTT
>NC_027754.1:12885276-12885798 GCF_000695525.1 Brassica oleracea var. oleracea
TAAACATATCAGATTCCCTAGGAAATAAAATACGCAAAAGAACTCGGGAGAATAATGCTGTGAAACTAGAGAATAGAATCTATGTTTCTGTATTATTCATAAACATAAGGAACCCTTTATATATATAGAATAACACCATCATAGAATAATGGAAGGAGTACAAATCATAAGTCTAATAAGGAAAAGACAAGATGCCGATTCTCTCTCTCTCTAGCATTGAGCCGGTTATGAACCGGGCCGGTTATGGACATCCACAATATGATTTATAACACTTCCCCTTGGATGCGAAGGCATAACCATACAGGGATTGTAATACGCTTTAGATGTTGCCTCATTAAAACCTTACCAGGAAAACCAAGTGGGACAAAACCATGGTGAAGGAAAAAGAGTACAACACGTATTACTCCCCCTGTTCTGAACAACTCGCGGCTGGCCTCATGAACAACCAATATCTCCGAATGGTTTGAAGATGTGGCGCGATCGTCTGCTTCATGGAACGCCATGATATGGTCGTTCCACCAT
>NC_027754.1:12885967-12886692 GCF_000695525.1 Brassica oleracea var. oleracea
AAACTTAATCTAGACAAGAGATTCACGGCAAAACATATATCTGGTCGTGTGACTAGCTTGATACATCAAAGCTCCTATTGCACTGAGATATGGCATTTCGGGATCAAGGACATCTTTATCGTCCATGTTAGGACGAAACGGATCAGTGTCCAGGCCGAGGGACCTCACGACCATGGGGCTAGATAATGGGTGAGACTCGGCCATGTTGAATCTCTTGAGTACTTTTCTGTATATGTCATTTGATGCACAAGGATTTCATCTCTTATGTACTCAAGTTGTAATCTCAAACAAAACTTTGTTTTTCATCTCGAATTCTTTCTTAAGATATTAAACTGTTTGGGAAATCTCTCCAGAGGTTCCTAGGATATTTAAATCATCAACATACATTGCTATAATCACAAAGCCCTGGCCGAATTTCTTTATAAAGATACATGGACTGATCGGGTCATTTTTATAGCCTTCTTTCACTAGGTACTCACTTAGTCTATTGTACCACATTCGACCTGATTGTTTCAGTCCATAAAGAGATTTATTCAACTATATACAATGTTGTTCTCGAGAACTCTCTTTGTTTTTCAATTCAATACCCTTTGGGACTTTCATGTATATATCATTATCCAGTGTATCATATAAGTATGCAGTTACTACATCCATTAACCGCAAGTCTAAGTTTTCTCTTATAGCCAGACTTATCAGGAATCTAAAAGTAGTAGCATCCACCACAG
>NC_027754.1:12889002-12908925 GCF_000695525.1 Brassica oleracea var. oleracea
GATGTACCACGGCCTCGGCCATGTCCACGGCCTCTATAGGAGCCACGGCCATATGAGTTGCCCCGGCCTCGACCAAACGAGTTCCGGCCTCGACCACCATGTCCATGCCATTTTCCACGACCACGGCCGTGTTAGCTATCACTCTGGACATGGTTCAACTCTTTCTTATCCTCTACAGTCGCATGTGCCTCAGGTAATGGGTTTGTTCCAGTAGGTCTCAATTCACTGTTCCTCATCAACAGCTCATTGTTTTGTTCAGCAAGCAAAAGACAAAAGATCAGATTAGCATATGTAGAGAAGCCCTTCTCACGGTACTGTTGTTGTAACAACACATTGCTTGTGTGGAAGGTGGAAAAGGTTTTCTCAAGCATATCCTTATCCGTTATATCATCACCACACAGTTTCAACTTTGAAACTATTTTAAACTGGGCCGAGTTATATTCGTCTACGGACTTAAAGTCTTGGATTCTGAGATTCCTCCAATCATATGTAGCCTTTGGTAATAACACCGTTCTCTGGTGATCATATCTCGTATCTCGATTTCAACTCTGTCCAAAGGTCTAGAAGATTCTCAATAGTCAAATACTGATCTTTGAGACTCTCAATAAGATGATGGTGTATAATTAATATCGCATTGTATCTATCTTTCTCACTTGCATTATTGCCCTCGGTGATACATTCACCGAGTCCCTTGGATTTGAAGATGATCTTAGTATCAAGTGCCCTTTGCAAGTAATTATCTCCAGAGAGATTTAGGGCAGCAAAATCCAAGTTGTTCATTTTCGACATTTGAAATTATATGTTATATAATTTAGGTTTTAAAAGTGTGTTCATGCAATCAATATATTCAAGCTTAGCATTCAGTTTCTATATGTACATTCGATCAGGTTGATATGATGCAATCAGTTCTAACGGATATGCAATGTACAAACAAGCCTCACGGCTATGACAAGGAACAAGCCGCACGACTACTGGATGCAATCAATTCGTATTATGCATTCAGTTCATTCGTAATTGCAATCCTAGCATAGGCAGTTTCTATATGATCTTAATGCAATCTTAGTCATCGGTTTCAAAGTGATCAAGCAATCAAGCAATATTCATTCAATATGTATGCATGATGCAACCAAAACCACATGGCTACAAGATATGATCAATCCTAGCGTTTGATTTCTAAGCGTAATTGCAATTCAATCAATCAAGCAATATATTCAATCAATCAAATTCGATTTAGGGTTTTAAACAATGTTGAAAACATGTGAATAACTAGCAACGCGGTTTCAATTTCAAAACGGATCAAGCAATCAAACTAGTATTCGATTTTAATTGAAACTATCAAGGCTAGCAATCGATTTCTATTTTAAAGTATTTAGGGTTTTGATCAAACAATCAATGCGATTTCAAATTCAATTCATACAATCAATTTCAATTATGAATTTAAAAATCCTAGCATATGGATTTCTATGTGATCATATTCAAATTAGGGTTGTGATCATATTCAAATTCAATCAAGTTCGATTTTATTCCAAGACATTAGGGTTTCAAATTTCAATCTATCAAAACTAGCAATACGATTTTGATTAGTCAAGGTTAGCATACTATATCCAAACATACAATCATTCAAACCATCAATTTCGATTTCAAAGATTAATTATGGTTTGGATAAAATCGATTATGCATTAGCTTTAGGGTTTTAATCGATTTCATGCATTCATGCAATAAGCATGTATGCGGCTAGGGTAATATATATTAGAGTTTCGATTTAGATCATTAGATCAATGGGGTTTAGGGAATCGAACTTATGATTATGAGCTTCGATTTACTCATTACGGTTTTGAGATTCAAAACCATTAAGGTTTCGATTTTAATTGATCAAACAATCAATCTCGATTAGGGTTTGGATCTATTACCTTATGGTTTTGATTTGATCATTGGATCATTAGGGTTTGATTAAAGATTTCGATTCATAACATGTAATATATCATTAGGGTTTTATGGTTTCAATTCATATCAAGCAACCAAATTCGATTTTGGGTTCTCTTTAAGGTTTCGAATTACTTTAACCTCAAGTAGGGTTGAATGGACCACCGAGGAGAGAAGAACCGCGAGCTGAACACGAATGGATTTCTTGCTGTCCTTGCTGGTATTGGGAACGCGAGCTGGACGTTGAGTTGATCGGATCGCGAGCTGATGTTGTCGCGAGCTGGATCGTTGGATGCAAGCTGTCCTCACTACAAGAAAACATGTAATTACCGACTACAACATCAGTAGTAAATCAGTCGCAAAAAGCACTATTACGACTGTTTTGCGACTGATCAACGTAGTCACTAATTGTTGTGTCGCTAATTCAAAGAGTCGTAAATCAGTCGTTATTTTACTACTGAATTGCGACTGCTTTACGATTATGGTTAGTAGTGGCTATTTAGACACAAAATAGTCGCAACAATTGTCGGCTAACTTGCGACTAATACATGATTACTTTGCAACTCATGTTCATAGTCGGATTTTGGTAGTAAAATTACAGTCGCTAATTAGTCGTAAAAAATAAAAGCAAAAACAAAAAAAAATTGCAATAATTATTTATTAAATATAAATAAAAATTGCATTAATTATTTATAAAATACAAATACAAATAATATAAAATCTTATTTACATAAATACATATAAATATTATACATATATCTATTTGCCGGAGACGGAGACGACGGCTTGCCTCCTAAGACAAAGGCGGAGTTGAGGAGCCATACACCGGATCTTCCAGTCCTCCTTCCAAACCGGTGCTCCCTCTCCTCCACATTCCACGCCGCGAGTTGAGGAGCCACAGTGCCACACTAAAGCTCACTCTCCATCTCTGCTTCTTCGTGACATCTTCTTCCTCTGCCGTCTCCACCCGGAAGCTCCTCCTTCTTCTTCATGCTGTTTCACTCAGATCCGCCGTCGTCTGAGCCTCTTCCGGTGTGAACATCGTCGTCTGAGATTCTTCTTCTCTCCGTCTATCTTCTAACCTTTCTCTGCCGTCACGCTTCACCATCTTCATCAACACATATTGAACGAAGAATTGTGCGAGAGATAGTGAGATTGCTTCTTCTTATTCTCTCAGTCTGTATTGATTAATTTGTTGTTCATTCTGTACAAGAATGAAGATTGTGCGAGAGAGATAGTGAGATACAGAAAGATCGTAGTGGGACAGGGGAGAGATGTGAGTTATAGAAACACAATCTGAATAAATCTGAACCATTGATTTTTTGTAATCAGTGGTGTATAATTGCTATCCACCCCATCTTGGTTTCAACCAATAAGAAAAGAGGAGAGGGATTGCTATCAGAGTTCTATTTTTGTCGACTAGCCGAGTTTATTTTGTTCTTTTTTTAATATTATCTGAGGAGATTTCTTTTAATGTAAATATGAAATGTTAAAAGATATATATAAGGTTATGGTTTAGGGTTTAGACTAAATTTTGGAAATAAATATATGATTTGAGACCAGATTTTGAAAGATTATAGCTTTATAATTCAAATTTAGAGTTTGAGTTTAAAAATATTATAATTGGAATATGTATTTATGTTATTTATGTTATAAGGTCTAAGGAATATAGTTTAGAGTATAGAAGTTAAAATTTAAAATGAAGTTTAAAGAAAAATAGATTTAGAGTTTAAGTTTAAGATTTGTGTTTTGGAAGTTTAGATTTGAAGTTTATATTTAGTGGATGTATGATTTATGTTTGAAGTAAGGGTTTAGGGTATATAGTTTAATTGAAGATTTAAGGATTTGTGGGTTAGAGTTAAGGTTTGAGATTAAGTTTTCAAAAAACTAAATTTGTTATAATTTTAAGATTGGAAGTTAAAGTATAAAAAGATTATAGTTTAAATGTTTTTTTATTAATAGTTTTCTAGTTTATGACATAAGATATATAATACATATGATGTTTATATTTAATGATTATATTATGATCATATCATTTTCAAAACAATTATTTATGTTTAAGTTTAGTTTAGTTTAGATTATAAGATAGAAAGGTTAGATTTTATGGTTTTATATAGGTTTAGTTTGGGGTTTAGGGTATAGAAGTTAAAATTTGAGTTTAGGTATTTAATAACGACTGATTTGCGACTATATGATATGGTCGGGACATGTAGTAGTAAAATAGTCGTTAATTAGGGACTGTTTTGCGACTACATGCTCTATACCTCAAATATGTTCTTAAAATTAGTGTATAGAGTAAGTAGTCGCAAAACAATCGCTAATTAACGACTATTTTGCGACTAATGTCCCGACTACATCATATAGTCGCAAATCCGTTGGTAATTAGTGACTGTTTTGCAACGTATTTTTTAAATCGCAGATTAGCGACTGTTTTGCGACTAAAAAGAGTTAGTAACAAAATAGTTACAAAACAGTCGCTACTCAGTCGGAATATTTTGCGACTGCAAAATTAGTAGCAACATGCAGTCAGTAATGTCATGTTTTCTTGTAGTGCCTTCTGGAACGCGAGCAGGATGAGATCGTCTTAGGCCAGGACGCGAAAAGGTTGAAGCTTGGATCGGGAAGGTTCGCGGTCGGTAAGAGTGTTCGCCGAGAAGATCAGGGTTCAAGCCGGCAAGGGTTTTAGGGTTTATCGATTTGGATTTTAGCTTAGGGTTTTATATTCTATCGTGCTGATAACGTGTTGTGAAACTAGAGAACAGAATCTATGTTTCTGTATTATTCATAAACATAAGGAGCCCTTTATATATAGGGAATTACACCGTCATAGAATAATGAAAAGAGTACAAATCATAAGTCTATAAGGAAAAGACAAGATGCTGATTCTCTCTCTCTCTCCTCACGGTCGACTCTCTCTCTCTAGCATTGGGCCGGTTATGAACCGGACCGGTTATGGACATTCACAATATGATTTATAACATAGTTTAGTTTTCTACCGCATAATAACAATGTAAATCGCTTTAGAATATTTTAGTTATGAGGGATGATATTTCGGTTGAATGATAATAAGGTGTATTATGTTAATAAACTAAGTGAATATCATTATTTGGCAGTAAATTTGTTAGGATCGCGGATATTTGTAGGAGGTTTAAAGGTTTGTTAATAATTGGTAACTAGGTGTTTTGTCCGCACATGCGGACATAATCATCTTACGAATACTTATTATTTTATGCTTTATTAATTCAAAAATCAGCATTATAAAACTTTAATTGGTGAACATGTTGAAGGAAAAAAATTAGGGAAAATTTGGAAAAATACATTTATATGAGATCTTAATTTGAAAATTACACCATGGTTTAAGTTTTTTGAAAAATGCACTTCTGTACTTATGAATTTACTAAATTATCCAATCTGAATACTTTATTTTATCATCAATTTATATCATTATAATTTATTTAAAAACAAGAAAAAGATCTAAAATTTTTTTTCTTAATATCTACACAATATCTTCTTAAATATATCTGCATATTTATTTTTTTGATAAAAAAAGAAGAGAACAAGCGAATGTCATCTGTAGTCTTCTTCATGATATTTTTTCCCAACAATATGAGAAGCTTTATTAAATGGTCCTTTCTATATAGAGAAGATACAAAATAGAATATATATAACTTGCGGATACACTTACATACAGTCTACAGGTATTAAAATGGATTACAGGAAAAAAATGTGAATCACTTTTATGGCTTTCATTTACGTCAGTTACCAAACTATCTCTTTCTTTCACCATTGTATAAAATACACTGATAAAAAGCAGAGACCAAACTTGCAGAGATCTGTTTGATCAAGAAAACAACGTAGGGATCTAAATAAGAACACTCTAAAAGACTTGCAAGAAGTCGATAGTGGAGTTTATTGTACCTTTGCAGATCAACATTTTCTAGCATCTTTTGTTTTGATATTGATAAATTTCAAAACTCATTATCACAAACCAGTAAAATATCATTCAACACGCAAAGGATCAAGAATCATGTTTTTTTTTTAATGCACACACTCTAATGTCTAATGAAAAACGAAAAGAGGCAAAGATCTAAGGTGCAACAATGCTTTTGAAATAGAATTATGGAACGAAAGAGAAACGTTATAGAAATAGAGAATTATTAGCATCATTATTATTAATAATTTTGAATATATATTGTAATTATAGAAACTAGATCTCGAACCGCGCAACCGCGTAGGTTTTTGTTTTAATTTATTTTTATATAAACATTTTATTTTCAATTCTAATTATAATATATGTGTCTATCAATTTTTAAAACATAATAAGCTTACGGTTTTTTTTTAATCATTTTAAAAGTTAACATCGACAAATATTTAACATATGGAGGTATAGTATTACAATATCTATAAATTATATCTATTAAATTTATACTATCTATAAATCCAATGGATCATCTATTGTTTAAATCCAATTATTGATAGCCCAATAAAAATTTCTAATAGCCCCAAAATTTAAATGATAAGATTAGAGATTAAATGTAACATGATTTTCTAGGAATAGGTCCATTAGGTCCATTTTTTAAAAAATCACACATGAATCAAGGTTGTGACTTCTATTTTAATATATAAAATATTTAATCTGGATAAAAATGTCATTTCATATTTAATAAAGTGTATTTTTCAAAAAGTAAAAAAGAAAGTGTACTTTTCAAAATACAAACTATTAATAGAGTATTTTTCAAATTATCCCAAAAAATTATGGTGAATTCCTTGTTCCTCAAAATTTATATCAGATATGTTGAAATTTTGGTCAAATTATTGAAAGGTAGATCCCACTTTTTCTTCTAAATTCCCCGTGGAGGAATGAATTTATAAGAAAAAATTTCCCTATGCGATTTTGATAAGGAACAAACTGAACAAAATTCATATTTTTTATTATTTTTTCAATTCCTCAAAAGAAATTTTATTTTTTATTTTGTTCGTTTTTTTCATTCTTCTAATGGTCACCAACTGAAGCTATAGTGTTTCACGGATTAAACTTAAACTGGTTTGAAGTAAAAGCAAGAAAATTTGTTTTGAACTCAATCACAAGTTAAGTTATTATTTATGATTTTAAATAGTTAAATATAACATCCAATTATTTTTATATGTCAAAAAAACGTTCATCAAACTATGTACTTATTATTGTGTTAAAAGTTTTAAAACACTCATATATTAGAAATAGTTTAGAAAATATATTTATATAAATATTTTTGTTCGACTAATATTTAATTATAAACTATTTTATATCTTAGTTTTATAACTTTATAATAAAAAAATATTGTTTCAGATAGCAACACAATATATATAAGAATTCTTTTAATTTTTAAATATATTTTCACAATTTTATTATATTAATTTATAATTAATTATTTAATATAACATATAAATTTAATATTATTAAAATAAAATGTGTGTTTTATTATATATAAAATTCATTACGGGGTTTTGTGAAAATTAATAAATACTCAGTTAAAAAATTATAATAAATCAATGACCTATATAAAAGTTTAAAACCTAATAAAATATGACAAATAAGAAAATAAGAATTTTAATATAACATATAGATCTAAATATTATTAAATCAAAGTTAGTTTTTAATTATATATAAAATTCATTAAGGATACTTTTTTAAATTAATAAATTATTGATTCAGCTAAAAATTATTAATAAATCAATGACTAAGCTAAAACCTAAAAAAAAACATGACAAATAAGCAAAAATGACTAAAATCATGGAAAACATGACAAATAAGCAAAATCAAAATAATTATATATCTAATTACATATTTTATAGTTATATTATTTAAATTAATAAATTATGAACTCAACTAAAAACTATTAATAAATTAATGACTCAGCTTAAACCTAATTAAAATATGACAAATAAGAAAAATTAGCTAAAATCATGGAAATCATGACAAATGAGGTAAATCACTTCATAAATAATAGTATATATTGGTGAATAAAGAATATTACTTGGCATATACTTCGTTATTGATTAACAAAATATTTTTGAAACAGAATATATTTTATTAGAGTTTAAAAAAAAATCAGATTTGGTGGTTTTATATTTTAAGTTTGAAATTGGAATATTTTGCGTGTGAGTTTTTTTTTGCAAGTAAGAAATCACATATAATTAGATAACGATTTATTTTTTGCAAGTAAGAAAACATGAAGCAACTTCCGAAAATTTAGTTTATTTGCTTAAATTTTAGATTTTTTGTTTAATGGTATAGATATTTATGGTTATTGATTTGAAAAGGTTGGTATTTATAATCTATATTGGATATGGTTAATGGTTATGTATGGAACTTTCGAAAATCTAGTTTATTTGCCAAATTTTTAGCTTTTGATTTAGTGGTTTATATTTTTAGTTATTTATTTTAAAAAGCTTTATAAATCCAATAATTTGGTCGACTATATTGCACGGTGGTTTAGGGTTTAGGATTCTAATTATGTGTATTTATTATGTAAAAGTTTATTGTTTTGATTAGTTTATTTGCTTACGTTTTTATTTAATGGTATAGATATTTATGGTGGTTGATTTGAAAAAAGATTGATATCATGACATTGCTTATTTTAATAAATTAAAATATAAAAAAGGATTTGGGGTTTATGCGTTCATTTGTATCTCTTACTATACATATAAAAATGCTAGCTTACAAATATATAAAAACGAATCTGGAAATCAAAATGATAGATTTTTATAGATTTTGAATAATGCAACATGTATGTTTTTTTGGTGCAATTGTTTGTAACCAAAACATTGATTGGAAGTGATAAATGGTCTTCGATGATACACTGATATTAACAGAATGTATTGTTTTTATTTGGAAACTTGCAGAATTCACTTCGGTGTCGATAGAACATTATTATCAATATACAAAGATTTGGTACATAGACTGTCTAAGAAATAAAAATCAGTGTGTTGTAGCAATTGAAGTTTGTTTTAAACGTAGCTGTTGATACGTAATGATACATTATGTTTTGATAGGAAGACATAGTTAATTAAACGTAGGTGTTGTTTTTTAAATAAAAGGATTTTTGCTGTTAAAATAAAAAGGAATTCAAAAAATACAGAATTTTAATTAAAATCATAGCTTAAAAATATTCTAGTGACAGTGTCTTGTAAATATTGTTGAAACAGGAGGGCACTTCAAAAAAGGGTCTTCTGTTTTAATAGTATTGATTCTCTGATCTAATATCCTCCGAATGGATATTAGTGGTTCCAAATGCAAACGCTTTGCATTTTTAAAGGAAAATCTGATGAATAGAGTAAATGGATGGACAGGTAGATGGCTCTCAAAAGGGGGGGGGGGAAAGGAGGTAATGATCAAATCCATTTTACTCGCTCTTCCGACATACGTTATGACGACGTTTCTGCTCCCATTGGAGATTTGTGAAAACTTCGCTAGTGCCATTGCACAATTTTGGTGGAGTTCGAATCCACCAAAAAGAGGAATACACTGGGCAAAATGGGAAAAGGTTTGTCTACCAAAAGAAGAGGGCGGGATTGGATTCCGTTTAATTCATGAGTTTAATCTAGCACTATTGGCAAAGAAATTATGGAGATTGGTTCAGTACCCTGATTCACTGGTTGCTCGAGTCTTGAGGGGCAGATATTATAGAATGACCTCGCCATTAAGAGCAATCTCTCCAAGTAGTCAATCATATGTGTGGACAAGCATTTCCGCCGCAAGGAAGCTTTTGCTTCTGGGGATCAGATAGAAGATTCATTCTGGTTATGAAGTTAAGGTGTGGGAGGATCCGTGGATTCCAACGACACCTGCTAGACCAACTACACCTGTAGCGCCTGTGATGCATCCGAATATGAGAGTTAGTGACCTCGTTAATCAGGAATCGAAGGAATGAGACGTAGGGCTACTAGAGGATTATGTCCATCCTAATGACATACCACTCATACGTAGTATGGCCATAAGCTCTACTCATCGCTGTGATACTTTCTACTGGAACTACACGAGGAATGGTCAATACACAGTTAAATCTGGATACTGGGTTGCTCAAAATCTGTTGAAGCTAGAAGAGGAAAAAGAAATACGGGAACCAAGTATCACTAAACTTCAAGCCTTTGCTTGAAAGTTGAAAGCGCCAAGGAAGATGTGCCATCTTATATGGCAATTGATAACGGGTCAGGTGGCAGTAACGAGGAATCTAGTAAGGCGGAATATGAGGTGCGATAATTATTGTCCAAGGTGTGGAGAAATAGAAGAATATGTAACTCATGCAATATTTGATTGCCCTCCAGCTCTCCAAGTATGGTCATTATCAGCAACTCCCACAAGTCCAGGTACATTTCCAGTGTCAAGCGTCTACACAAACATGGACTATCTATTCTAAAGGAAGAATGATATCATAGAACCAGACCAAGACAAAGATCCTTATCCCTGGATAATATGGTATATATGGAAGGCTCGTAATGATAAACTTTTCAGGGGAATAGAGAGAGACCCTTTGGAACTAGTTCGATACGCAGAAAGTGAGTGTCAAGCATGGTTTAATGCAAATGAGATGATACCACCAGCAGTACAGGCCAGCAATAATAAAAAAAACCAAGCCTTAAGCTTGGGTAATATTTGCCTGTTAGATGGATCTTGGACAGCTTCTGATCGAATTAGTGGATGAGTCTGGATGGATAGTGGGGAGAACATACAACTTATGGGAACACGGAATTTCATTAGATGTGAATCAGCATTGCATTTAGTGGTAGAAGCACTGTGATGGACGATGGAGAATATGCTTCAACACTCGCCATGCCAGAGTTTTGGAACAGACTGCAAGGAGCTGATTGCAATGATAAAGGAACCCCAGGAGTGGCCAAGCTTCGCGACAGAATTGGAGAAGATAGGACGCTGCAAATTTGTTTCCCGGATTTCAAAATCACCCATGTGCCACGAGTGCGCAACCAGTTTGATGATTTTTTAGCTAAGACTGTTAGAACCTTTCATAGGGAGTTATTTTTCATTGGTTGTTCTATTCCGGTCTGGTTACCCAGACCACCTCAAGCTTGAGTAATAGAATAGCCGTTCGACGTAAAAAAAAAAAATATATCCTCCGAATTTTCAACGTTGAAGCCAAATAATAATTCCATTCCTACTTTTTGTGTTAACAAAGTTTCTTTTCTTTTGGGAATTGATCATGTTTAATTCCACTAAGCCCATAACTTGAGTTACTAATAACGCACATACTACAAAAAGTGTGAATACTTAAAAATAACTTAGAACATATTGCAATTTTCTTTTGAAATATTTCTAAAACTTAACAGATTCAAACTTTCGTAAATTTGAAGTAAATGATAAATTATTGTAAAGTTCTTCCAGATGTATAAGGTACTTGTATCCAGGCCCGTTTCATTAAAATTTAGGGCCCAATGATGGTCCAAATATTTTCTAAAGTGTTCTTTAATATATATTAACCATGAAAATAATTGGACCCTAATTTGTAATGTTTTTCAAAAATAAAGACTCTAAATTCTAAATAAATATGTTGAATCCAAAGTTGGGTCCTGTGCTTTTGCACTCTCGGCACACCCTCAAAGCCGGGTCTGCTTGTATCGACATATTTTTAATTTTTTACTAAAGCACGATGAAAAGCGGTGTAAGTATATTGATCTTCTAGATTTTGTTACGAGCTTACACGAGATTCTATGTCAAAGTTTTGTAGGATATGTGGTTCAACTACATTTGTGACCAATTCATTATCACATACTCGTTATTCAAAGTATCCATGAAACAAAAATCAAGTCTGCTTATAGAGGACGAATGAATAAAATATGATGAGATTGCTTTATAAGCTATGTTAACTTCCTTTATTAGTTGAATTTACGAGCCTGAGTTATTCCTTTCTCAATTCGAAGCAGACCATCAATAGCTATCCTTGAATCTATTGCAAATTCGTATTTGGCAACAAAATGTATGTATGTATCTTGTTCCCATGCACAATAGGTAGCCTTGATCTACGATCATTTATTCTTTAATTGTGGTTATGCATACCCTAGGGATATTGAACTCACACCCTATATAGCTTATAAAGCAATCTCATACATTGCATCAATTAAGATATCTATTCTTTTGCAAATGTATACAAACACAGAGATTTATGGTTTAAGCTCAACAGAAATAATCATCATAAACTCCATTATCTTAATAAGGAAATATATAATAATGCAATAAGTTTAGGAAAATTATCTTGGCTCATACTAATCTACTAACCCATACAAATAGAACTTGCAACCATCAATCAAACATGAGTTACAAAACTCACCAGTTCTGAATTCTCAACCATGATTTTAGAATCTAAAACAAACAAACAAGCCTAGTCATTTGTTATTAAAGATTCAATCACTAAGATTCACATGACAATCATTCTCCATTTCCTCATCTTCACTTTCACCATCACCATCACCATGATGATGCTCTTCCTCCTCTTCACGTAGCCTAGTGATCTCACTATGAGCTTATGTAGCTCCAAATCTCTTTGAAAATCACCTTTCATCTTCTCTAATTCCTACATCTGCTCTTTCTTACTCTTCTCCATCTTCTCATATATCTTCCCAAACCTCTTAACTAAATCCGTCAACAGCTTATAACCACATTGTTAGACTTCTTCCTCCTTTCATACTCAACCTCACGCTCCTCCTCCTTCTCATCATCCTCTTCTGAATCACCAAGACTGTCCATCGTCTCATCAAACCCATCACTCTTATCCAAGTAAACCTCCGTGTTCATAAACACAAACTAATAGATACTGAATGCTATGCTGATGTGGCTGAGGTTTGTTGAGCTGGCGAGAAGAAAGGAGATAGCAGTTAGAGAACAGAAGATTAGTGAAAGAGTATAAGTAGAAACTTTACCTTTTTTGTTGTTAATCGGTTTTGTTAGACTTGATCAATAAGCTTGTTGAGTTCATTTCTTCAAGAAGGCATCTGATTCAGAGAGCTTGTTCTCTGGATTTGATGACTCAAGGCATAATTTGGTGACTTGAGATTGTATAGGTTCTGATTAGCAATAAGAATCATAGTTTTGTTAACTTTAGAATGATCAAAAGACCTCAAGAACAAGTATGATCTGAAAGTGTATTTTATTCATCGTAAAAGAGAACATTTAAATAGATCAAAGGTCTTACAACGAGTAAACGAAACTGACTCTGAAAATAACTCAACAATCTCAATGGCCTATAATTCAGCTAGACTTATTCAAATAACACTTAATTGTTTC
Source organism: Brassica oleracea var. oleracea (assembly GCF_000695525.1). Taxonomy (NCBI): domain Eukaryota; kingdom Viridiplantae; phylum Streptophyta; class Magnoliopsida; order Brassicales; family Brassicaceae; genus Brassica; species Brassica oleracea. Next base: position 12,902,198 of record NC_027754.1, read on the forward strand.
TTCCAGCACACGTCAACTGATGACGTTTATTCAACATATCCTTCCTTAAACTTGAATGGCTCTTTCAAGTTTGCTCTTCCTTCAAGCACACTCCCAAGCTCATCCTCAACGTCTCCAGTTTCACCGCCTTTGTCATGATATCAAATACTTGCTCTTGTGTTGGACAGTACTCAATCTTAATCACACTATCATTAACCAATTCTCTCAAGAAATGAAATCTTACGGGAATGTGCTTGCTTCTTCCATGTTGAACCGGGTTCTTAGAGAGTTTGATTGTCGAGCTGTTGTCACAGTACAACACAGTTCCCTCCTTCTGATCAACGCCAATCTCCTCAAGAATGTTTCTTAACCACACAGCCTGACAAGCAACATACGCCGCTGCAACAAAATCAGCCTCAGGTGTAGATAGAGTCACTATGGGTTGCTTCTTTGAAGTCCAAGACACTGCTCCTCTACTCATCACAAACACATAACCAAATGTGCTTTTCCTATCATCTACATCGCCTGCATAGTCGCTATCTGTGTATCCCAACATCTCCCTTCCACCTTCTCTACTATATTGAATCCCAAACTCAGATGTTCCTTGAACATACCTCAAGATTCTTTTCACTGCCAACAAGTGTCCGTTGGATGCTCCATGTATATGCTCACCAAGTTAACAACAAACATGATATCTAGTCTTGCGACTGTTAGATACCTCAAGCTTCCCACCAGTTGCTTGAACCCAGTCGAATTCACTTCTGCTCCAGCTCCTTCTTTTGCCAACTTCTGTCCCGACACCATTGAGTTCCTGACTGGATTACATTCCTCCATTCCAAACCTCTTTAGGATATCTTCTGCATACTTGTGTTGATGGATGAAGATTACTCTGTCATCTTGAACAACTTCCACTCCTACGAAGAACCTCATTCTCCCAAGATCAGTCATAGTGAATTCCTCCATCATTGACTCCTTGAAATCTTCAAGTAGAGAGTCTGAGTTGCCTGTATATATAAGATCATCAACATAGAGACTGACAATCAGAATATCTCCTTGTTCCTTCTTCACAATGAGTGTATGTTCACAATAACACTTCTCAAATCCTTCCCTCATGAAGTATCCCTCGATCTTGTTATACCAAGCTCTTGGACCCTGTTTCAAACCATACAAGGCTTTGTTGACCTTGTAAATCTTCCCAGTAGTCTCTCTTGCTTCGAACCCTTCAGGCTGATCGATGTAGACATCTTCATTCAGCTCACAGTTGAGGAACACACTCTTGACGTCTAGTTGAAGAACTTTCCAGCTCCCTTGCGCCGCAAGAGCTAGAATAGCAGCTCTTATGGTGTCCCATCTTGCAACAGGCGTAAAGACCTCTTCAAAGTCTACTCCTTGCCTCTGATGATAGCCCTTTGTAACCAGCTTTGCTTTGTACTTGTCAACCTCTCCTCATTCATTTAGCTTCGTCTTGAACACCCATTTCACGCCTATGACCTTTGTACCAGCTGAAAGATCAAATAGCTCACATGTCTCATTTTCTTCTATAGACTTAATCTCAGCTATCATTGCTTCCCTCCATCTTTCTTCTCTCGCAGCCTCATCAAAGCTCTCTGGATCATCAAATGTAGTGAATACTACAATGATCTTGTCTTCTTCTTGAATAAAGAAACTGGTGTCCAGCTACATAATCTTTCATCCATATTGGTGCTCTTTTTGATATTCCAACTGATTCACGTGTAGAGATTCACCACTGTTTCCTTCCCCATTTCCTGCAACTTCTTCTATTGCAGGAAATGTATCAGCCACTTCATCTCGTGTTTCATTCTCTTCTTTTGTTTCATTTCCATTCTCCATGGTTCCATCTTCTTCTTCCTCTTCTACTAGTCCTTCCTAGAACAGCCCATCGTCTTGTTTGCTTTCTCCCCAGTCCCTTCTTTTGGTTTCATCAAACCTCACATCCTTGCTGATGACAATCTTTTCAGTTTCTAGATTGTAGAGCCGGTATTCCTTTGATTCTTTGCTCACTCCCATCAGGACACACTTCACACTTTTCTCATCAAGCTTGGTTTTCTTCTCATAAGACACTAAAGCAAAACCAATGCATCCAAATGCCCTGATGTGAGCGACTGAGGGCTTGTGGTTGCTCCATTTTTCGTCTGGAGTAACATCACCTAGTGTCGTTGCTGGACTTCTGTTCAGAATGTACACCGCATACTGAGCTGCTTCAGGCCAGAACTTTCTTGGAACTGAGATTCCCATCAGCATACACCTTGTCATGTTCATGATGGTTTGGTTCTTGTGTTATGCTGTTCCATTCTATTGTGGGGTGTAAGCAGTCGTGAGTTGTCTCTTTATACCGTTCTTCTTGCATTAATTTTGAAAGGCATTTGAGTTGTACTCTCCTCCACGATCAGTTCTGAGGCACACAAGGGGCTGTCCAAGTTCTCTTTCCACTAGAAACTTGAACTCCTTGAATGTTTGTAGAGCCTATGACTTTTCTTAAAGGAAATAAGTCCAACATTTCCTACTAAAGTCATCAATAAAGTTGATGATGTACTTCTTTTTGCTTGTTGAAGTCGGTGTGATCGGACCGCATATGTCGTCGTGAACCAGTTCAAGACCTCGACTTGACTTTCATAACCCCTTTTTTGGAATGATCACTTTGATTTGCTTCCCTCTCATACATACTTCATAAATTTCAACATCTGTATGATCAAGGTTTGGCAGCCCCGTGACCATCTTCTTCTCTTCCAGAACCTTGATTCCTCTGTGGCTTAAATGGCCAAATCTCATGTGCCACAGATCACCTTCTTTTTCATCTGTTACTTGCAGGTAATATGTCTTCATTGGCTTCCTTCTGCTTCTTGACAGCCGCAAGAACCGCAAACATTCTGTTTTTACTCATTCTCGTCTGTAAGATCATTTTCCTTTGTTGTTTGTGCCATATCTCACACACACCATCATCAATGACTATCCCTTTTCTTGTAATTGACTAACATTCAGTAGGTTACTCTTCAAGCCATGCACAAAATACACAGATGTGATCAGCTGAACTGATCCATTGATCTGCAACCGAATGCTTCCATTTCTTTTGACCATCATTATTCTATCGTTTCCAAGCTTCACATTTTTGCTGAAGTTCTTGTCAAAAATACACGAACCAATCTCTTTCACCACACATGTGATTACTGCAGCTAGAGTCTAGAAACCAGACTTCTTCATCTTCTTTCTTGGTCTCTTCAACGTGTGCCATGAGCAATATATCATCCTCTAGCTCCGCAAAGTTTGCACTCTTCTCCCATTTCGGACATTCATAAGATGAAATGTCCCATATTGTGGCATTTGTAACATTCTACTGTCTCCTTATTGAAGCTTGAGCTTTCTCTTCCTCTCCCTTGATATCCACCTCTTCCATAAGATGGAGATCCTCCTCTGCCTCTTCCTCCTTCTTGTCTCCATCGGCTATCTATCTTCAGAGCTTCTTCATCACCTCCATGTCTGATCAGTTTCTGTTCGTAAACCATCAAGGAGCTCTGCAGCCCATAAACCGAGAGGTCTTTAATGTCGTTGGATTATTCTATAGCACACAAAACATACGTGAACTTCTCAACTAGAGTCTTCAAGATCTTCTCTACAACTTTGGAGTCACTCATCTCCTCTCCAAGATTTCTCATGTCATTTACCACCAACATGACTCTTGAGAAATATTCACTGATGGTTTCTCCTTCCTTCATCTCAAGGACTTCAAAGTTCATTCTCAACCTATGTAGTTGGGCGCTTTGAATCCTCTGGTTTCCTTGGTACTTGCTCTTAATAGACTCCCATAGATCCTTAGATGTATCTTTTTTCATGATTGTTTTGAGGATCGTTTTATCTATCAACGCAAATAGATAATTTTTCACCTTTAGATCCTTGAGAGCAAGCTCTGTTCTCTGTGCTCCGGTCAGGATCACACTTCGTTCTGGTCTTGGGATCCCTGTCTCTATCAGATCCCACGATTTCCTCGATCTCAGGAGGTTCTCCATCAGCATCGCCCACTACTCGTAATCACCATCAAACTTTGGGATACTTAACAATGAATCTCTCTCACTCATCTTTATTTTGTCTCTCACCAGGTTTGTATCAAGCTCTAATACCACTTGTTAACTTTAGAATGATCAAAAGACCTCAAGAACAAGTATAATCTAAAAGTGTAGTTTATTCATCGTAGAAGAGAACATTTAAATAGACCAAAGGTCTTACAAAGAGTGAACGAAACTGACTCCGGAAATAACTCAACAAACTCAATGTCCTATAATTCAGCTAGACTGATTCAAACAAGACTCAGTTGTTTCTTCCAGCACACGTCAACTGATGACGTTTATTCAACAAGTTTGTTGCTTATCATAAACCCTCTTGAATCAACACAACAAGCCAACCCCAACTCCAGCTTAGGCGAAGAGTAAACAACATATCCATCTTGTTGAAAAACAACCATTTGCTCGAACCAGACCCATGTATATCGACTTTGATCTTATTTTTCCTATACTTCCTCTTTAAACTATCAATCATTCTCCGACAATGCGTCTTTGGCCTCTCTGACCAAAGCTCTTCGCTCACTTCTTCAGCTAGTTCGTTCCACTCTTCGTTCCTCAAAATCTATAGCCCAACTGCAGAAACTTGTCTCCCCATACTTACAACAACACAAACTCCTCGCCATGGTCTTTCTAGTTCGCATGTCTTGGATCCACAAACTCGTACCTAAAAATTGATTTGTTCGGTTTAAGCATCTTTTGTAACCTCTCTTTTCCACGATGATTATATCCTTCTCCTTTGTCTTCTTTGATTTCGTCGTCTTCTTGTTCATCATCCTCTTCGCGGTAATACGTGTGACGTTTCGGAATGGGTCGGGTATACATAGGATGGTTTAGTCGATTCAGAAGGCAAAACTTCTTTGGATATCCGGTTTCATCTTCACTGTCACCCATTTTCAAAAGAGAGAGAAGAGAAATCAAAGGTTTTGAACTAAAAAAAGTACATGATTTTCCCCTGGTCGAGAAAGATCTTCGAGGGTTTCAGCTTGATGAGTGAGAATTGGAAGAAATTAAGGTTAACAGCGGCCGTCTAGGGTTAGGGATCCGAATATTTAGCAAGGTTGACGTAGAAGCTACCACCACCGGTGAATATGTTAGAGCATCTTTATCCGGGGATACTAGAGGGTTTTTTTAGCGTGTAGGTCCCGCGTAGGACCCACTTTTTTTTAAAAACCGGTTACAAAAACTACTAAATAGTAGTCGGTTTTTAAGGGTTTCTTACACTGTTCGCGGGCTCCACTAATACGTGGTGGCTCATGATTGGTTCGTTTTTTTTTTTTTTTTAATTTGAAAAAGTAAAAAAAAAAAAATATTAAGAAACCCGGAGTTTTGTTTCAGTGTTTTGTGGGGCCATCCATGATCCATCAGGGTCAAATTAGGTCTTTATTTCAAAACTTTAGACATAACTAATGGGCCAATGGGCTTTTGTATATACAAAGTATATGTGTAAGATTATTTTTTTGTTGGACTTTAAGTGATGTTTCATTTAGAAGGAAATGTAATAGTTATCCCGATATAAAGTGGAGAAAAGACTTGGTGGTATCGTTTTGAAGTTTAAAAGTAGACATCAACTTCCTGAGGTTTAACTGGATTCAATCCGGATTCAATCAAGTTTTTTTTGCTATGAAATTTAGTTCCAATAGAATATGATTAATGTTTGGTTTGGATTTGGTTTAGATTTTGTCAGATTTAGCTTAGTTTTTCCCGTAAACTATTGGAATGACAGATGGTTTAAATGTATGATATCTTCAATGGATATACTCTCTTCGTTGGACACAACAACAACAAATAGTTCTGCAAATTTCGATTAACCTTACATTTTATAATTTAAGAAATTGTATTATTTGTACATCGAACACTCGACCTAATGTAAAAAATTTTAAACTTTTTCGAGTCACTTTTTTATAGTGTTCTAAAATAAATCTTTAAATTTGATCCAAGTTAGGCCCAGTTGGAATCAGTCCAATAATGCTTAATCGAATCATTAGCCGATAACCAAATACCCGTACGTTTTAATAATTTGGTTTAGAATGAAGCATATTGATATAATATGGAGTTACGAACTCTTACCAGATTTGTGATACATTTTTTGGGGACTATTTACCATATTCGAGATCTTTTCACACAGACAACGTAGTGTATGGCACTTTTTTTTTTGGTAAAAGTATGGCACATTTTATAAGGTATCGCACAATATTGTACGATATTTTGTGTTACGCAAAAGTTAGTCGTCTGAGTTTATGGACAACAGTAGCTCAAATCTTTGATTATACACGTAGTAATTCAAATCTTGGCTGTTAGAAAATTCCTCAAACTAAGTTTTAAACATATGTGTTTGTTCACATGATTATGTATATCTTGTACGCACTACAAGAAAACATCGGTATTCTGACGGACATTCCGACGGAAAATGAAATCCTCGGAATATCCCGAGGAATTTCCGAGGAAATTCCAAAGAAACACAAAATTGGGTTTCCTCGGAATTTCCTCGGAATATTCCGACGGATTGATATTTCCTCGGAATTCCGTCGGTATATTCCGAGGAAATTCCGAGGAAAAATGGGTTCCTCGGAAAAAATCGATGAATTCCGAGGAAATATTATAGTCGTTGGAGAGACGTTGGGGGATTTTACAAAATTCCGAGGAAATTCCGACGAACTAGCCTTTTCCGTCGGAATT
>NC_027754.1:12914017-12914243 GCF_000695525.1 Brassica oleracea var. oleracea
AAAAAATTAATATTTTTTACATTCCGAGGAAATTAATTATATTTTTTACTCGATCGATCGATGCGTTTTTGGACATAAATCCATCGATCGATCTGTTTACAAAAAAAAGTTCGGAATATACCGAGGGACCTGTTCCTCGAATATACCGAGGAAATGTTCCCTCGGTATATACCGAGGGGCATTTCCCTCGGAATATTCCGAGGAACCGGTTCCTCGGAATATACCG
>NC_027754.1:12914304-12915253 GCF_000695525.1 Brassica oleracea var. oleracea
CCAAAAACGCATCGATCGATGAACTTCCGAGGAAATATCCCGACGAAGTTCTCCCTCGGTATATTCCGAGGACATTTCCGACAAACTAGTGATCCTCGAAATTTTCTCGGAAATTTGTTTCCTCGGAATTCCGTCGAAAAATTCCGAGGGATTTCTGAGGAAAGAAGAAATTCCGAGGAATTATTTCCGACGACTTCTTCCGTCGGTATGTCGTCGGAATAACAATATTCCGACGAAATTCCGACGATTTTTTCCCTCAGAATCCTTGCTGTTTTCTTGTACTGTTGGCAAATGAACCAGCACCCAAACTAAAAAAAAAAGAAAAAAAAAAGAACCACCACCCAAACTAAGGATGTTTTGTTTATAGAAGTGCAATTCGCATCATATAAGCGCATGAGATTTGGTATCATGGAGTGGTTAAATAAAGAATTTTTTTTAAAGTAAACTCAAACATAAACACAAATAATAAGCACGCGAATCTTATTGCTTTTTGACTATACAAACTCACCATCATAACCTTTAGCACGTTCCATCACTATTCATTAGTGGGATTATCATTGATTTTTTTCTTGTTAATAAACGATGAATTAATAAGCAATTGACGTTACCAATATGACTTGTGTCAGTTGTGTGTGGTGGCACAGTGTGCTGGTTCAGTTTCACTGTGAGTAAACTCTACGTATGGACCACTTAGATTTTGGCTCGGATATTTTATCTGTGTGGTTGTCTTGCATGGAAGCATTTGTACTAAATAGTGATTATTGTTTTTATTAACATCTTTGTAAGATATTGTTTTTAAACTTTTTTTTTTGAGATATTGTTTTTACATCTCTGTGAGATAAGACTGTTGGGTCCCTCCTGGAGAGGATCAATTGGGGTGAACTTAAAAAATAATAATGTTTCCCTTTGGCACTAGACTCACAATAATAGAGTTTAGAGAGAGAGACAA
>NC_027754.1:12915353-12943684 GCF_000695525.1 Brassica oleracea var. oleracea
TGTTTGACTCCAAGTTTTGAGTCACTTTTGCAAAAAGCCCTAATTTTATAGTTCACATGCAATACATTAATTAATTTATTTTGAATTGTCAATGATAGCATATTTTCAATCATGTGATACAAAATTCTAAATTGAAAATCTTATTAGTTAAAAATCAAATTTTTTATTGAAAAGCATTATATTAAATTAATATCATAATATTAATACAAAATTGTACATTAGTTTAATTATAATTAAAAAATTAATTAGATATTTTAAAGATTTTTTTTAATTAAAATAAAGCATACATTTATTATTTTAATAAACATGAAATTAACTAAATATTTAAAAGTTTTTTGAGTAAAAAATGAAATGTACATATATGTTATAAATGAACAAGAAATTAATTAAATTTTTAATTTTTTTATTTTAAGGAAAAATAAATATATATTTATATTGTAAATAAAAAAATATGAAAGATTTTATTCAGATATAATTTCATAAAATATAGGAATATCTATTTAATTTATTTGTTTTAGAATAATTTGATTAATTTAAATATTTATAAGAAAAGAGTCATTTAAATAATTTCTAAAGATGGTCCTAAATAAAAAATCACACATGAATTGAGTCATGAGTTCTATTTTAATAGTATAGATATAATGTTCACAAAAAAAAACTCTAGTTTATTTTTAGTTGGGTTTTAAAAATGTGGGAGTAGCCATCTGGGATCAATATCTATCCATCCATACTTGAACAAGAATATTTTTCTTTTTAGTTATTATGGACCGTTCAAGAAGAACCTTGTCTTTAAGACTTGAGAAGGACTTACATGGACGCCAATGCATGCTGAAGCCTTTATTTTTTGCATCACGCAATTTTGTTAAATCTAAAATAAACATGCTATTTTAGTATAGAAAAATAAACTTAGCAAAACAAATTCACACGCTTTAAAAATAAAATATTTAGAATACAAAATTAAGAACAAGTGGGTGATGCATAATGATCCATCTTCTTAGTGTGGTAGAAAGAGAAGCACCCACAACTACACCATTAAGTTTTCTTGGCCGCTCGTTGATGTCTCCTGTTTTACTAGTTCTTATTTTATCATTTTTATGGACATTTTAATTCAGTTTTTGGACCTCAAAGCCTAGTGATATTTTGTTAGTTTGTCTCTTCAATGTTAGACTATAGATGATAGTTCCATTTTAGGATAATATTTTTTAGTTGGGTCTCGTGTTTATAAATTGTGTTTTGGGCAATTTTACTTCATGTTGAAATGTACAATTTTTTTTATAGAATAGATAATTTTAGATTTGTTTCAAAAAAATTTCCAACTACTTGATTATGAGTGTTTGTTATATAACTTCCTCTTTTCGAAAATAAGATTTTCTAAGTTTTTTTATTGTTTTATAAAGATAAATTTTCTATATTTAAGGTACTTTTGTATTTACAAAACTCTAACTAGAATATTTAAATTGTTTAAATACTATTGGTTGATAGTTATTAAAGAATATGTAATAAATTAAATAATTAAAATAATTGTATATTTTTTTTTGATAAGCATGAATATAATAGAAATGATTTTTTTTTTAGAAACGGAGAGAATATTTTTTTCACTCGTCGGCCAAGCTATATATGTGGTTTAAAACTTTTTTTTTGGGTAGTTTTTGGCCAAAACGTATTCATCTTTGGTGGTTGAAACATTCAGTTAGCAGCCATATACATTAGAAAATAATATATAGCACACTATGACATATCTTCTTTCCATTTTACAAAGATAATAGTTTTAAATTTTTCATAAATATTTAAACATAAATAAATTTTATATCTTAAATGCATTATTTTCTGTGAATATCAATTTTCAATAGAGTTAAACCAATAGTAAGTTAATAAATACAATTTTTTTTTTAAAGTTACAATGTATTATTATTAAATAAATATAAAATTTATAAAAATACAAAAATTATATTTTTGTATAATATTTTTTTCTAAAACTTTTATATATGTGGAACGGACAAATTATTAGAGATAGAACAAACCTAAGAGCTAGAATATATAATAATAATAATAATAATAATAATAATAATAATAATAATAATAATAATAAAAGAGCTAGAATATATACAACACTTCCCATTCCGATAGTATGATTGTGGATAGAGCATATTAAAATAATCATTTAACTATATATGTTAGTATTAAAATGCGCTTTGACTATATATTAAATTATTCAGCAATCAAAAGTGCGTAATTTTAAAAAAAATCAAAATTGAAGATCTAATTGGAAAGTGATTATTTTGCACCACAAATGAAATAAAATACGTAAATAGACATAGTGGTAATCTGTGTAGAAACAGTCAAAATTTCTAAACTAATGAATATATCTGTCGTCTGACGAAGGTCGAAGCCATATGTGAATAGTATACATAAATAGTTTGCTCTAGTGGACGCAATTGGTATCGGTCAAGGCATTACGTAATTGGTATCGGTCAAGGCATTACACATGGACGATTTCAACAATATGTACAATCGAGGTCTGTTGTTCTACGACGAGTAAGAAGAATTAGGAACTCGACCATATAATTATCATGCACATGTCCTTTGGCAAACTCATAAGTGATGGTGTAATTGAATAAATTTTTCCACATCAATGCACCATCATATACCACAACAAATGTGACAATACTGTATGTGTAGTGTAGTAACTGTAAGCTCAGAGAAATTGAGCTTGTTGGTGATTGAAATGTCGTGGAGCAGAGGAAGTGAATACATGAAGATGTTCGTGTTACACTTAAAAAAGTGATAGTTATTGAAAAATGTTTGTGTCGTTCTGTTACTGGTTATGAAAGTTTGTTGTACTGGCAAACAAAAAAAAATGGTGTTATCAGAGAATATTGGGAAATGGAATACACATTGATATATATTTGAACTCGAATTAGGTTTGAGGTGTGCTTTTGAGAGAAATAGAAACAAGTGCAAGGTTTTGTCTCGATTGCGTTTACTTTTGAATAAGTGAGTGACTAGTGACTTGAGAGTTCAGCTTAGCTATTGTATCTTAGTATTGTATCTTAGGTAGATTAAGGATTGGTCATTATGTGTGACATTGAGTAAATCAGATTAAACAGATCTAATATGATTGTTTAAACTATTTCTAATATACAAGATAAATGTTCTTGAATTTACAATCTCATGTGAACTTTTATTTGGTATTAGAGCGGGTCACCTCAGTAGACGCATAAGTCTACACTCAGCTCGAGATCATGTGAATAACATGAAAAACATGAAAGAACTTGTAACTTTGCAAAATTCAGTTATGCTGGATGAAGGTAATTTCAGTCACTGGAAATTTAGGATGCGCCATATCATCAGGGGCATAGACAAGGATGCTTGGATGACTGTTGAGCAAGGGTGGGCTGCTCATATGATGCTTATGGAAGACAAAAAAAATACGTACCTAAACCAAAGGAGAGGTAGACTGGCCCTGATAAGGCTACTCTCAAAATTCAACTCAAAGGTTTCAGAATAGAGACTATGATTGTTCCAATAATCAACAGTCCAGGTTTAACACAGCTAAGGGTACCGTAAGAAGGATTTGCAGTTTCGCGAGTGTGAGGGCTATAAAAACTTTTGAAATGAATGTCCTTTGACTAAAGAAAATAGCTCAGGTGCGTCAAATGTAAAGGATTCATGCATACCAAGATAGAATATCCAAATAACATGAATAAAGACAAAGAAGCAAACGGTCTACGAGGGAGGATGTAGCATTATGGAAGCAAAGTATAGAGGTATTTAAACCAAAGTTTAGCACTCGACATATGTGGTCTCTACTCATGAGCTCAGCCCGCTGGGGAGTTGGCATTCGAGCGTTTGGTTCTCCTTCTATATACCAAAGTATGCTTTTATGGCATGGCTAAAATGCACAACATATTATCTCCTGCAGATAGACTGCTGGAGTTGATCCACGATGCATCATGTGTCAACAGTTGATCCACGATGCATCATGTGTCAACATCAATTAGAAATCATAGAACATCTCTTTTTGAATGTAGTTTTCACAAGAGGTTTGGTAATTATATAGTTACTCACGACAGCACTATATAATTAATTTACCAAAAATAACAGCACTAATGAACGTATACCAACAATAATGTAATTACATAATGAACAAATCGAATAAATCTGAAGTCAGCCCTAATATTTCAATGGTTTTTGGCAAATTAATTATATAGTTAAGATTTTATTAACATATCATTACTTATCGAGTTATAGTTTTTTTTTGTCACAGAACCATAGTACACCTTCGGAATTATGAATTACTTAGTTTAAATTTTCTATAAAATATATTTTGCTTTACGAAAAATCGTGCCCTTTAGTTTCAGTTTTTAATTTTAAAGTATATATCAGGTTTTTATTTTTCTTTTTTTTGTTTTAAATTACATCATTTCTTATAAAAGATATGAGAGGACGTAGCTAGCGGAAAGCAACAAAAATATAATAATAAAACTAAGCAAAAAAAAAAAAGAGAAAGCAAAGCTGTGGTATGTATGTATATCTATACTGTAGGTTTGTATATAAGTTATAAGTATTGTTTTCTTAAAGGAAAGAAACCTGAAACCATTCTCTTTTCGTTTTCACATTTCTCTCTTTTATCTTCTATTCTTCTTCTTCTTGTTTCATTTCACATTTAGAAGAAAGCTTGTGGAGGAACACACATACGTACACCATTCTCCACATATCTCCAGATCTGATCCCCCTTCATATATTCAAGAGCTTATCTCTGATACATCACAGGTTCCCTTTCTCTCTCTATCTCTGTTATTCTTCATCCATTTTGGATCTCTGAGATTAAAAAACATGTGTGTGTGCTTGCTTGCTAATTGCTATGAACGAAAACACTAATTTACGTATCATGATTTCTTGATTTCTCGGGAAAATGAAAATGGTTATGGTGTCGAACTCAGTTCGGTGCATAAAAGTGAACTCCGAATTAGTTTGCCCTCTGTTTTTTCCTTCATTTTCTCGGGAATCTAAAGTTACTGAACGATTTTCAAAAGATGATCGGCCGAGACAGAGAGGGGCCTACGTTCTTCACTTTTCCTGCTTCGTTTTTTTTGCTTTCTGCTAATTTATCTCACTTTGCCAAAAGAATTAACAGTAACTCAAACATTAGTTATGAATTAATATTATTCTTTTTTTGAGAAAATTGATATTAAATTGTTAATCAAACATAGTTTGCAGAAAGACACATATGAATATTAAACGAACAAGAGTATTTGACGGATTTTGATTTTGTTTCGTCAAAGTTAAGTCGTTAAGAAAAATTAACGATTACTAAATTTAAATTAGTATTTGTATTGACGTTTGGTTTCTTCCTCTTTTTACCAACTTATTAGCTCTATTTCTGCGGCTAAGTAATACGTATAATTTATTATTTCTTGAGTCAAAAAAGAAATTCTGCCTATATTTTAACTGTGTGGAGTCAATAAAAAACAAATAAAATCTTGATTAAAATAAAAAAAACGTTATTCTATATGTTCTGGTAATTTATGCCTTGACTACATGATATTATGATATTCACTTAACAGAGCGTGAGTATATTTTCTGGGTTTCATGAGTTGTCGTCTTATTTGGCACAAAAGATTTGATGAAAATGGAACTTAATTTGGCCTACATATAGTTTTTGTTTAGGCTTATAATAATACATACACAAATATGATAAATATGTGGTTAAGAACGTTGGGACTTTTATCAGACTCATTCTCGTTTCCTGATCATTGTAATAGTACCAATCCCTGTTCGGAACTACGTTGGGCGCTAGTCGGGCGGCAGCTCCGGGCCTAGCGAGTTACCGAAAAATCGGAAATTAAACGGGATATACGCGGAGACTAGTTTATTAATAAATTTTATTTTATTTGTATTTAAAATCCAATATATAATATACAACATATTAAAATGTGATAATTTGGATATATACTAATACTGAAAACTATATATATTAAGCTCTAACAAAATTTCATTGTTAAAATAAATGTATATCATCCGGTTACAAATAGTCAGACAAACAAACTAAATTAATTTCACATACATTGTACAAATATAATATATTTGTATAATATCATCAAAGTCACACTTTCTAGATTTCTATTGGTAAAAACTTAACCAATAAGATATGTCAAAATGTAAAATATTGGAACACAGGTATTTAGTGTGATGTATTCTAATCCTGTCAAATGAGAAAATATAAAGCAAAGAAAAAACGGTAAAACTTGAAAACCTAAAGTCCCACATCGACTACTATGAACAACAACACTTCTCGAGACATCTATAAATAAACTCACGCTCCCTTGGTTAATCTACAAGCTGGGCTAATAACGTCCACTAACTTCCAAAAGAATGATCGGTTAAAAATCGGTATAGTACCGATTAATCAGATTACGCGGCCGAGTTAGTGGGGTCCGATTAAATAAGCCGACTTGAGCTTATTTGCCACGGAACCTTAACGCCGAGCGCCTAGGCGGCCGATTATTCGGCTAGGCGTCCGCGTTTTTGAACAGAGGTACCAATACTACACTATTTCACATGCGACCTCTGTTTGTTCCCCCTGTTTCATATTATTATAGATCCGACTGTGACCATTCTAGGAACAAGAAGAACGAATAAGAAAAAAATGTAAAAGAATGGTTGCTTCTTCTCAATTTTAATAAAAAATATTTTTGTTCTTTATTTTTCTACAAAAAAACAAAATATGATAAAAAATTAAAAATAAATTTTTTTTTGTGAATAGTAACTTTTTTTAGAAAACGCATTATTCCTTGTTATTCTTTAGTCACCATGTTTTTGGCAGCAATACCATTAATTCTTGTTTATATGAACGTGAAAACATGAGATGAGCCATAAATGATCACAAGATGAGATAATACAAAATATAAACACAACTCGTTCCGTATAGGCTAAAACTTTTTGTAGGTTTATGATAGATCGGTCCGCCAAGGAATACGATATTAGAAAAATATCAGTCTTCATAGTTTTGTAAAGTTTTGCAAAGTTTTGCGTATTGGCCGTGGACTCATTAAACTTTTGATTTTCTCCTTTCCATTTGTTGAGCTATAAGAACATTAGTTTTTACGTAATAAATGTGATGGGAAGTAGATTTTTCTTTCAGAACTATTTACTAAATTAATAATAAACCTAATATATACTTCAATAAGAACATTACAGCATGATTAATGCAAAATTTCTTAGAACACCATTAACCCTAGCACTCCCTTAAATTTTTTTTTTTTTTGGTTTTTTTCTGATTTAAAATTTTTTTTTTAAAACAAATCAATCGCGAGCCGCCACGTGTTAGTGGGGCCCGCGAAACAGCTCAAGCATCGACGCCAGATCTAGCGTCTTTGGCGTCACTTCTTTTCTTTTTGTGGTGGAAACCACTGCTAAACACTCCTCTTAACTCCTGCATTAATCATGCTTTTAGTTAGTCTCTTACTATTAAAATATAAATAAATAATTAAAAGTACGAAAGATAAATAAGATATGTCTTTTATTTAAGAGATGTAAGAGAAATCTCTCAATTTAATCTCTAATTTTTTTTCCACATATATTTTTATGAATGATTTATTTTATTTTATTAAAATAAATTTTAATTATATAATTATTTTATTAATAAAATTTATTTAAGAGACTCTATTGTGAGTATACACTATTGATCATGCTCTTATAAACAACATAAGCATGGTCGAATTGTACAACATGCGTGGAAAAGTGTAAATACCTCGAGTTCTAAACCTATTGTTTCAGATATGCACATTTACGGTTTCCTCATTGCGAGAAACCAGATTTGTCTCGCACCGATAGACAGATTACTAAAAAACTACTCTCTCTCTCTCTTCCTAAAAGTAATATTTTCTAGAGTATGCACGCTTATTAAGAATTTAATAAATGTTTATAACTTAATTTATTTTTTACTTTCTTATACGCTTTCCAATAACTTTTCACCAATAAAATTTAATCAATTCAAATATTATCAATTAATGTTCCTCAAAAGTATAAAAAAATACCTTAACAATATAGAAAATCTATCTTTGTGGAACAAGAAAAAAATCTAAAATATCTTACTTTCAGGAGAACGGAGGTAGTATTTGGTTGAGACTTTGCCATGCCAGATACCTCCAAGTTAGCAGAGAAAAAGAAAAAGAAAATTATATCCACTGTTCACCAAGATATAAAGTATTTCATCGTCGTTTATGATGGACCTAATCGGTATAATCATTTGTTCAAATCTGTTTTACTTTTAAAATATTTGAAAATAGAAACTAAACCAAAACAGGCAAAGAAAATAAACCCAGACTTAAATCTTTTTTTCTGAAAATCTGCAAATATATTACTAAAAAATGAATCTGAACTACAACTAAAACCGTATAGAAAGTAAAGAAATAATATCGATAACATGACACTTTCAAGATTTGATAATTTATGTTATCCCCAAGTCTCAATATTGTAGATGACGTTATTTTTTATTAGATTTTTTTGGGTGGATAGGATCAATGATCCCACTCTTTCTTGAAATAGTTTTTAGTGGAGGCATTCGTCTCCACTCCATTAAGTGGACCTGTGCAGCCCAAAAAGGGTATCTGATGTTGCTGCTTAATTAGCATGACTCAATTCATATTCGTAAGAGGAAAAGATTCGTTTGCCCATTTGTATCCGTACCAACACGTTTCTTTCCGAGTCCGCATTGCATATATCTCTATCAGATCTGATTCTTTTTCGTTTTAATATTTTTATCTCTTAATCTTTGTTTCATTGTCAAACAAAGTTTCTTTGGGTGCTTCTTTGTTTATCCACGCCTCTCCTTTTGCATTAGGGATTACTATCGAAAAGGTTCTTTCTTTTCTCATTGTTTTTAGTTTCTGCAAAATCCTTACATTGGGAGTTTAAAGTCTTCAGAATCTCGAATGTCCGCATATTGTAGCCTAGCCTGCTTTTTAAGTTTGGTATTATTTTTTTTTTTTGTCTTTTTGATCTTTATAATTCGCATGGTTAAGGTTCAAAGTTCCGGTCTTGGACTAACATGAGCCATCTAATGAGGCTTTTCGTTGACGCCTATAATAAAAGTTGCTTTTTCAGTTTAGGTTAATAAGGAAAAAGGTTACTTGCACCATACGTATTCTCTGTCAAGGTCGGCAGAACAAAAAAGACATGAGATGCTTTCTGTTGAGAAACGACTTCTGTGTGATATTTTTTTGTGGATACACTTCAGATGTTTCTCATGTCAAACATGTTATGTCTTAGATTTTTAAGTTCCTCATAATCGTTTTGATAATGGAATTGGATTCTCATCCTTTGCTTCATTCTTTTGTCTTCTTGTTACCGTCTCTGTTCCGGCAAGTGCTTATTGTTTCTTTTCATAGGTTTTGATCTGAAGGAAGAAAACTCTCGGTCCAGGACAAGAACAGGGCGATTTTCTCGTTCTTGTGTTGCCTTTCTCGTTCTTGATAATTTCGTCCGTCTTAAGAAATTGACTTCTGATGCAAAATCCTCCCCCCCTGGAATGATCTGTTTCTTGAAATCTTCGGTCTTCAAATGTCATGAAGAGGAGAGAGTCTGGTAAGTTCTAATTAAGAAGTTATGGAGACCGGTACAAGCACTAGCAACAGCGGAAACAGCAGAAACGATAGCTATGAAACCATCAAGAACGGATCATGGTTTAATCAGTTCCGCAATGGCTGTAATCCCTGGATGGCTAGATATGTATACGGTCTTATATTCCTCATCGCAAATCTACTAGCTTGGGCTGCTCGTGATTATGGTCGGCGTGCCTTAAATAAAGTAACAAGTACGTACCAAGATATCAGGTTTCAACCTCGTTCCTTGTCTTAAAAGTTAACCGACGCTGATACAAGTCCTATGTTTTTTTTCTAAATTGCAGAATTCAAGAATTGTAAAGAAGGAGAAAACTGTTTAGGGACAGAAGGAGTCTTGAGGGTTAGCTTGGGATGTTTTGTATCCTTGCTTGATCAGTCTTGAAATACTATGTATATGGTCATCTTACAACACATTTTTCAGAGAAGGTTTTATGCTTAACTCTAAATCTTCAGCTGTTCTATTTCGTAATGTTTCTATCAACACTTGGCACATCAAAAACGCATTCACCTAGAGATAAATGGCATTCTGGATGGTGGTCTGCTAAGCTTATCATGTGGCCTGCTTTAACCATCATTCCTTTCTTGCTTCCTTCTACCATTATTCTCCTTTACGGTAAGGCTTGCTGAGCAAGATTCCTCTTCTAGTACTCTCTCTAATTCAATTTACGAGTAATTAAAAACATGCTTGTTTTCTTTGGTTTGATTTTGCAGGAGAGCTTGCCCATTTTGGTGCAGGGTAAGAGACTGATCTAATCTAATTTTCAAAATTTATATAATGATGTGAAAATCCACAATCTTATTGTATGTTGTTTCTCTATAGGGTATTTCTACTCATACAGCTAATCAGTGTGATCAGTTTTATTACATGGCTTAACGAGTGCTATCAGTCCCAAAAAGATGCAGAAAGATGGTTAGTTTTGATTTACACAAAGTACTTTCTTCTTCAGTTTATTACTAATCAAGCAACACTCTTTATATTATGTTTGTAGCCATCTCCGTGTGATGCTACTAGCAACAACTTCATACACAGTGTGTATAGTTGGGGTGATTTTGATGTACATATGGTACGCACCGGATTCTTCTTGTCTTCTCAATATATTCTTCATAACTTGGACATTGTTTCTCATCCAGCTCATGACAAGCATCGCTCTCCATCCTAAAGTAAGTCTTTTTGTATCCATTACTATATATCCATAGTTTTGTCATGTGTGTGTCTGTTTGAAGTTATAAAGATTTGGCTGTCGTTGCCAACACCAACAGGTCAATGCTGGTTACTTGACTCCGGCTCTTATGGGACTCTATGTTGTGTTTATCTGCTGGTGCGCCATTCGAAGGTATGTTAATTAACCAGATTAAATAGAACATGTTAACGCTCTAAATTTACTTGGTCCAGTCCACTTCTAATTCAAATTCTGCATCTAAACCCTATAAAGGAATACAAGTTTATAAGACACGTCAACTAGTAAATATGTATAGTCATTCTTTATTGCCTAAAGAAGTTTAATAGTAATTTGGTTTGCCTCTACATATTGTTGTGCAGTGAACCAGTGGGAGAAAACTGCAACAGAAAAGCCGCAGCTTCAAACAGAACGGACTGGCTTACAATCATTGTAACTTCTTGCAACCTCCCAACACTTTTTTTTCTTCTTTTGTTTCATCCAAATTAGTAATAAGCTGATTTTGAGTTGTGCAGAGCTTTGTGGTTGCGTTATTGGCAATGGTGATTGCCACATTTTCGACAGGAATAGACTCGCAATGTTTCCAATTCAAGAAAGATGTGTGTAGTGAAGGAGAAGAAGAAGAAGTAGAGGAAGATGGTGTTCCATATGGATATGGATTCTTCCATTTTGTGTTTGCGACAGGAGCAATGTACTTCGCTATGCTACTCATCGGTTGGAACACTCATCACCCCATGAAAAAGTAAAGTTTTTCAACAATCTTATTCATACTAGCGTCAGTACAAAGGTTGAGACTTCAACTTATACTAACTTTGTTTTGGTTCAGGTGGACGATTGACGTGGGATGGACGAGTACTTGGGTGAGGATTGTGAACGAGTGGGTTGCAGTTTGCGTATACAGTAAGTGCAAACAACTGAGACACAATTAGAATGAACATCCTTAAAACTCCAAAATTGGGAGACAGTTTTTAATATTTTGTTGATGACATGTTATGACAGTATGGATGCTGATGGCTCCAATCGTGTTGAAGACCAGAAGACAAAGAGCAAGTGGTACATGAGACATTGATTCTGGGGGACAGGACAAAGACTCTTGGGTCGTTTTGATCTCTTCTCTCCTTGTGTGGGATAGAATTAAACAGACTAAATCGGCAAACATGTTTTAATCTCATGGGTTTGGTAGGAAAATAGTATTAGACGATTAAAGAATGGAGATTATTCGAAAATCAAATCTTTGTAAGTAGATTGTTATAGGAAGTGGATACAGATTATAGTTATGATTATCATTTTATAATTATATTTATTTATGACCTTCAGATCACGCCAACACATAACTTGACATTGAAAAGTGATTATATATTTTTTTTTGTTTTTTGTACTTATTCGACCTATGAGTCGATCTACTCTTCCGTGTGCGGATAAATAAAACTTTGATCGACTACGGTTTCGGGTTTGCCGATTTTGCTTTCGTTTGGCGACTTTTTGTATCAATCTCATTCGAGGAGCTCTTCAAGTTTGTTTCTTTTATCTCGATGAGATTGAAATCAGCCTTTCACTTGGTCTTCGATTAAATCCCGTCGGTGAGTTGAGAAGACTCCTTTGTTTTGCCGCTCACTTTCATCCCTCTCTAGGAGAATCAGTCTTCCTTATAAGAAAGACAGTTATGGTGTTTAGGATAGCGTCTCTGATTGGGAGTTGATGTGGTTTGATGGATTGCTTCAGCCATCTGTGAAGTCGATTAAGAAGAGTTGGCGTTCTACGGTCCAACAAATGATCGATATTCAGTTATGGTTTATGCGTCCTTTGTTTTGGAATTCCGGTGAAATAAGGTTAGTCAGATCAAGTAGCCGAGGTTTAGCTGGAAGGCAATATGGTATAAGCTAATAGAATGGCAACAGAGAAACGAAGAGATTGGAGGTGAATTTTCTGGAGTCACGGTGGAGAAGCCATCTCGACGGCCGTGCTTGCTGTCTCGTTGTTGAAGAACACGTATTGATTACGTGATATCATTGGAGGCTCCGTAGTTGACACACGGCTTCACTCTGCTTCCAATTATATTATTCACGGAAAATTAGAAAAACGGGATACTTTGGACTTGGATTTGTCCGCTCAAGAGTTCTGCAACATTTTTTAAGAAAATAGGATTTTAATTCCTGTAAATACCATAATGCCCTTAAATTAATTAATTAAGTTGAATTATAATAATAAGTAATAATTCTCTAATAATTTTCGTAATAGATTTAATAGTTAAAATAGTTAAAAAGTTAAAAACAAAAGAAAAAAAATGAGAGAACAAAAGAGGGACACGGATTAAAATACCAATACTCTAATTCTTTTTTTTTATCTCGTCTTCTCCGCCTAGAAGTTTCTCCCAAGGCGAT
Organism: Brassica oleracea var. oleracea; assembly: GCF_000695525.1. Taxonomy (NCBI): domain Eukaryota; kingdom Viridiplantae; phylum Streptophyta; class Magnoliopsida; order Brassicales; family Brassicaceae; genus Brassica; species Brassica oleracea. The sequence goes on from NC_027754.1 coordinate 12,928,539, forward strand.
GTAGGGTTCTTTGTCCGCCCTTGTCTTCTCCGCCGAGCTCTTCATCTGCCCTAGTATCTAATCTCGTTTTCGTCATCTTTCTCTTCTATCTCACTGAAGAAACAACGAAATCGAAGTCTTCTTTTTCAACTAGTTTCGTCGGACGGGTCAATTCCAAATCGAGGGGTTTTTGCATCAAATTCGCTCACGTTTCTTAATAGTATGTAATAATCTTTGATTCTCAAACTGAAGTCTCGTAATTGCTTTTGTTCTTTTGACATATCACATGCTCTCTTTCAGTAAATTTTTGTTTTCTCTCATTGCGTCTCTGGGATTTTGATGAATTTGATTTTGTATCAGGTGGGCCAAAAGCTGCGTGTATAGGCTTCGCTGGCTTTACAACTTTCTCTGTATTCATAGAGAAGTTCTTCGACAGGCATACGTAAACCAACAATATATCTAACAAATGTCATTGCTGCGTATTGTTTAGATGTTTCTTATACAGTTCATCACCTGAGCACAGGGAGAGGGAGCAAAACTAGAATTACATTTTTCAACAACATAGAAGAAACTTAAGCTTGCTGTTTGATTCAATATTGTTCAGTAGTTGTCATTATTTATCATAGATTTGGTTACACTCATGCTCTAATATTACAGTGTTCCTCAGAAAATAAGGGTCTGTAGTTACACAGAAAAGTTTCAGGTTGCAGAGATTGATTCAGTTTTGTTGTGTACCTTCATATTGTTGAATATTAATCTGGTTAAAGATCAACCTTTTTTATGTGCGACAGTGGAAGAAAACTTTATTACAAGTATAATTACTTAGCTGAGCCTCCCCAACAATGGGGGTACAATGTCCTTGACTCATCAAAATCAATTCTAAATTGACAAGGAATCTAATACTACAAACACAACCATAATGATATAACTAGGAGTACTCTTATGCGTTGTCTACTTTTTTACAAAAAAAAAAGCTATCTTCATAGATGAAGAAGATTAGAGATGTCCCAAACAATGTTCCACCTTTTATCTGAAGGCATGGTGAAGTTGAGCTCAAACATCTCTTTAAAGATGTTACCACTATCACAGAACCCAACAAGCTTGGCAACTATCTCTGCACTCTCTTGCACGTGCCTTGAGTCGTAAGGATCAGTCCATAGCTTGTTCACGAACTGTAACTTCCTCTGTTTCCCTTCTAGTGGTACGTCCCACTTCATGTACAGCTCCTCTCTCTCCTTAGGCACCAGTTTCGAGTTTATCCTTCTCTCCAAAAACTACATCAACAACACATTGATGATCTAAACAATGTTTACACACTGAAATGAATAATGTCACAAAATTCACTTATGTGTACGTCCCTCGATGATAGAGATACAACTGCAGGTTCACCAGATTTAACATAGATTAGAACCATGTTGTATTGATAGAGAGAAGAGATGATTATGTCGATGAAGAAGAGAGAAACACAAAGAACGAAGAGTAAAAGATCGTGGGAGTGGGAGGAAGGAGAAAAACGTGGGAGAAAATATTCTTTGAGAGATTTAGGGTAGATTTAGTTTCGATTTAGGAAACATCTTTAACCGAATATGGAAGTTTCCATATTTTCCGGAATTGCCTAGAATATGTATACTAACTTACGCAGAACAGAGTAGAGTAGCAGAGAAACATATTATTCCTTTAGGCGTCATATAAGGTAAAAGGCAGAACATGTTATGGCATGTAATATAGCCAAGCTATATCATTGAGTTGTAGCTATATGTCGTTATCAAGCTGTAGGTAGACTGAAGACATATTTCTTGATTATAACGTTTCGAATTATAGCTGTGTTAGAATATATAAGAAAGACTAATTTACGTTGTATACCCTGGATATATCTATGTATAAAACTTAGTATCCGATTTCTATACTAAGTAGATAACCAGAATGAGTATTCTAACTGTAGCTAGAAGATAAAATAAAATATGATTCAATTTTTTTTTAAAAAAAACAACTAAACATATATATTGTCATACTTATGTTTCCAATAGTTTTCATATTTTTTAACATTTTTAAAATTCAATTTACTATTTTTCTCATAAAAGAAGGGTAAAATATGTCCAGAATTGCCCAAAGTATCAGAAGTCCTATTGTGACAAATAAAAGTTCAAAGTGTCCTTTTTTTCTAATTTTCCCTTATATTTATTAAATATGTAATTTCTCTGTTGTTTACTTATCTATTGCATGTACTTCTTTTTTTTCTTTTTTTTTGACATCAAAAAACCATTCTATTAGGCAAACTTGAGGTGGTCTGGGTAACCAAACCGGGATTGAACAACCAATAAAATGCAACTCCTTCTAATGAAATGAAAGATGTCGACAAAAAAAAAGACATTGAAAAGTGATTTGCTTATAAGTTATCACTATATTCAACTTCACCAAAGCGATGACATGATTTCAGAAATTGTGACATGGCATCACATATTGATGACATGTATAATCCATTAGACATTATTTGCAAAGTGATTTCACACATGACATCTCTTCTCTACAATCATTTTCACTAATGAAACATTGTGACATGACATATTAGAAATAATGAAATGGTTTATGTCTAAATGTGACATGGAAATTACATTTAATGTTAATTTTTATTTTTGTAAACTTTTTAGAATATGGAAAATAACTCATATATCATCATTAAAGAAAATCTATCCAAATATGACACTAAATAAATATAATAATAAAAATAAAAAATATTTTTAAATTTTTGAAATATTATTTAATTCTATTTTTATCATCATAAATTTTTTATTACTAAACAATTTTTTTTTTAAAAATAATACAATTTTTAAAAAATAATAAACTTTTAATCATAAGACCATTTGTTTTCTTTTGATATCTAAAAATTTTAGAAATTCAATTTAGTTTTATTTTTTAATATTTATAAAAAATTATATCATTTTTTTATTTTTTTTAATGTAAATTGATCTAATATATCTTAACCAAAAGAAATAAATGAAAAAAAATCTAAGATTATAGATTTAAATAAGATATGTATATGATTAACTAAATTAACATTTATATTAAAATATTAGTATGAAAATAGTAAAACTCACAATATTAACAGAATTTTATTTTTAAATATAACTAAAATTTTAAAAATATTATTACTGCGCATGGTGCAAGAAAACACCTAGCTCTCCTTATAAATATTCATATTTTGGCAAGAATTTTAAAATACAGTGATTTATTTTTGTCAAGATATTTAAAGGGAAAATTTTATTTATACACTTTTTTTTGGTACCACTATTCAACTTTACCACCAATCAAAGGACATTTTCATAAATACCACATTCATTAATGGGTAAATGACTAAAGTGACCCTAACTTATCTAGGTTTCTTCCAAATCATCATCTTTTTCTGGAGAAAGCATCCACCGATGATAGAAAGCATCTTCTCTCTCACGTAACCGTCGACAAGAGCAATCACACTCTCGATTACAGAGAATCAAGACTCCTTGCTTTACCTTCACCCCCCGATTCTCTTTTGGCTCGTGACTCTAAGTTTATCTTATTCACCGACTCCAAGCTTCATCTTCATCTTCGATTATGGAGCTTCATCTTCGAGTTTCGAGTATGTTCGTCCTTCATCTTCATCTTTAAGTTTCGATTCTTTTACTTTTGTTCTGTCAAGTTTAAAAATTTAGATCGAGATTCATAATCCAAAACAAAATTCTGCTTTTTCACAGCTCGTATGTTTCTAATTTGTGATTTATGTTTGTTTTACTAAAGATTAGAGTGGTTCTAGGTTATGTTTCTTTATGTTTTATAGCTAGTGGTAGTTATTTAAGATAGTGATTTAGGAGTTTACAGTGATGGTGATTTAAGATAGTGATTTAGGATAGTGATTAGGAGATTAAATCTAAGAGGGAAAGAGTATTCAATAGTTAACTTACAGTAAAAAAATTATAACCACTTATAATTCTTGGTTTTATGATATTGTGATAGTACATCAAAACAATTTATGAGCTTTTATAAAGTAATATTTGAACAAGATATATCTATAAAAAGGTTTATAAAACATAAAAGAATATCTTCTCTTAGACCGTTTATAAAGGTTTATAAAAGTAAAAGAAAGATCATGTATTAGATTTTTAATAAGAATGCTAGTTGTAATACATGAATATTTTGCTTAGTTAAAGGTTTTCAAATTGTATAACTTATCATTCAGCTGATTTTGTTGATAAGGTTTTCTAGAAAGGAATATTCTTGATATATTCTTTTCTAATTTTACAAATAGTACATTTTATTTGTGAAAGTTGAAAACCAACCCAATTTAGTTTAACATTTATAAAATTATGATATTATTTACACTGAATATTTTTATAGAAGCTATTATGTAAATAAAAAGTATGATTATATATTTATATAAACAGTACATTTTTACTAAAAAATATTTATTTTGGTTATAATTGTTCAAGTAAAAATTTATAGGATCATTTTGTGAATAAAAAAAGTATGCCTCTATTATAGAGGAATGCTATTTATTCCTTTAAATATAGATGTGAAAATAGCAATCTCTATTTTAGAGGAAGAAATATAGTAGGGTTCGAGTGATTTTACCTCTAAATGCTATTATAGATGCAAATATAAAGGTGAGTTGAAGATGCTAGCAATCTCTAAATATAGAGTAAAAAATAGAGGAATGTTATTTCTTCCTCTATAAACAGAGGAAAATATAGAGATCTCTATAATAGAGAAAAAAACAGAGGTGGGTTGACACAATTTCACCTCTAAATGCTATTATAGAGGTGAAAAATAACAATGAGTTGGAGATGCTATACACAAAACTAAACACATATAAGTCAAAATTTAATTTTTCAAAATTAAACTTAAGATTTCAAAATCTAACCCTAAGTATAGATACAATACTACAACATATGTTACCAAACCCTTTACCAAATAATACTATGACATGCTACATTCACTCGTCTATGTTGAAAACAATTTAGTTTTATTATATCTTAATTTATATCGTTTACAAATGTTTATAATTACATAATTTCAACTTTTCCCATCAAAATATTTTTTATAAAATTTATAAATAATTTTTAAGGTCTACTATACGAGAAGACTTACAGAATTTCAGAAGACTTTACGAGGTTATATTCTTAAAAATGAATTCTATTTTTTTTTGGTCATAAGGGACTGGTTGTAATTTCAATAGCCTTTTGGGTTACTTTTGCATTTTATTCAAGTTTGAGTATATTTTTGGGGTTAAAATCAAATTTTGAGTCATATTTGGCAAATTTCCCAATTTATGTTGTGTAATAAAGTCTTTATTAACATTAATAAATAATTAAATTTGTGAATATATAATTAACTATGAATCAAAAATAATAATTTAATTATTTGTTAATATTGTAATATCCAAAAAAAATATTGAAAAAAAAAAATCAAATTTTGGGTCATATTTGGCAAATTCCCCAATTTGTTAATATTGTATTATCCAAAAAATATATTGTAATATTGGGGTTAAAATCAAATTTTGAGTTATATTTGGTAAATTCCCCAATTTGTTAATATTGTAATATCCAAAAAAAATATTTTACATCATAAATTTATTTAAAAATTAAAAAAATGATTAATCCCTATATATATTGTTTATAATTTTAGTTATACATAAGAGTTTTTAATTCTATTTTATATGATAAAAGATAATTTTATTATACTGAAAAACTTTATGATATGTAAAGAATTTGATATTTTATCTATTAAATACATGAGTGTTTTTAGTTATTAGTTTACGCAGTAAAAATATTTAGGTTATTATGAAAAAACTTTGTATATATATTGATTTTTTTTTAAAAATTTATTATTAGATATTTTGAATATATGTGCAATATATTGTAAATATTTGTAAAAATATTATGTATGCATGTGCGGCCAAAACACCTAGTTATTTATTATGTCCGATCAAATATCCGTGTTTGAAAAAAGAAAAAAAAGAATAAAAAAAATCGGAGTTTGATTGACCAATCGAATTAAGATGAATTTGATAGGTCAGTTTTCTTCAAATATCTGTAATATGTCCATTATTTCCATTGTCCTTTATGATTTAGGAGTTAAAAGGCGAGAAGGATTAGGAAATTTAGTTAGGTTGATTAAGTCCTCGTCACTATATATATGGTGGAGATGTTAGGCCAAAAACCCATTCATCTTCATCATCTTGTCCTTGTGAAGCAATACTTTGTTTTCGAAATCTAGTTTGAAACTTCTAATTTTAGATCTCCCTGAGTCCCGAGATATGTCTGCGGAGAAGACTAATGAAGAGATCGTTACTCGTGGCTTTGTGAAGCAATACTATCATACTCTTAATGAATCACCTCAGTTTCTTCATATGTTTTATAAAGATTCTTGTTTATTTAACCGACTTGGTCCTTTAACCCATGTCAAGAAAACTGTTTGGACTAGGAAAGACGTGAAAGATGAGTTTCTGGCTGTGAAGTTTGAAGATTTCACGGCTGAGGTTGAATATTCACTTGGTGTACCATATCCAATGGAACATGGTCGTATTATTGTGTTCGTCAGTGGACACTTGACGAGGAAGAAAGATAACGTGAGGAACAAGTTTAGTCAAACGTTTCTTCTGGCTCAACAAGACAACGCCTTCTGTGTCGTTAACGATATTTTCAGGTTTAAAAAAGGGCAGACACAGACCCAGACGTGTTTTTTAACTGAGACTGAGTCAATGTCGGAGCCTGAACGGGTTGCTTCGCGATTGCCACTTCCTGACGAACTAATTAGGGAGCTCAGTTTCACTTAGTGGAAGAACTCCGAACAAAACAGAACCGGTGGAGAGGACAAGTGACCAAACAAGCCATTATGTTATACAATATGGGGAACAAAATTTTCAATTATTTCTTTTCATATTAATTTCTTTTCATATTAATTTCTTTTATTAGTGTTTGTATGTAAACATATATATAATATTTTTGATGATATTAATATTTATTTGATAAAAAAGATGATATTAATATTTATTAAAATATTTATATTTATGAAACTTTTATCATTAAACTAGATATGGGTCTACGTTGCACGTATATTGTTTGATGTTTTAATTTTATAAAAAACATAAAAAATAATAAATCATTTCATTATAGTTTTAGGAATCTTTTTGCATATGTTGTGTAGAAATTATTATAGAATTAAAAAATCATTGTCCCACATAAGTTCCGGCTAATATTTATATTTTAATAATCATTGCATATATGTGAATTTGTTATCAACTTTGTATTTAGGGTTACAAAAAATACTCATACTTAAAAAATTAAACCCAATCCAACTCGAAGTAAGAATAAAAGTGAAATAGAAAAACTTAAAAATTAAATAAGGGCAATCGAGTCAGTGACAACATATTACACTTTCTTATATACTAGGTGATTTTCTCGTGCTCATGCACAAGTATAAATATTATAAAGTAAATAATTAAATATATTATAATAATTTATTAATATTTTGTTTTAAAATTTTAATTATTATGTTATTTATATTGTAATCAAATCATGCATGGTTTATTTTAATTAAAGTTATGTTATTTTAGTTAATCAATTAGATGTATAATTTTGGATATATAATATCTCGACTGTTTGGTTATTATTTGGATATATTAGATAACATTTACATTTCCGATTCAACTAAAATATTTTTGTTATACAGATTATAATTTTGATTAATTATGTTATTTCATGTAGTTTGATTCTTGTCTTAGATTTGTAATTATGTTTTAGTAAGATTATTTATTATTTAATATATGTTGTTTTGAAAATCAAATAGTAAAACTACACTAAAGTGTTGATTGATTCAAAATCATATATATAAATATAAAAATGATAGTCTTTGACACCTTATGCATATATATATACATATATATATATATATGCTATACAAAATACTTAATTGTAATAATTGGTTAATATATTTATAATATTATTTTAGAATTTCATATTTATTTAGTAATATGTTGAGTCATTCCATAATTTATATGTACAAAATAATTTATAAATAAAATATATTATTTTTATTTAATGTATGACTGTATAAAATTTTTGGATTGGTTTAGCTACTCATTTTGTGAGTATATTGTGTTACATATATTCCGTCTAATTCAAGTATAACTATTTCTAGTCTAATTCAACCAAATTGTATTAATGGTATTCATTGTATTAGTTTGGTTTTTCATATTAGATGTGTAAATATATTTTTGATTTCTTTGTAAGTTTGAATATGTTAATTTTCAAAAATAAAATGATGATAGACACAAAGTTGCATAAAAACATAGCAGATAAATTTTAAAAGGGAAGATTAATTATTTACTTTAATATCAAGTTTATTTTTCTAAGCTTTCCTTTTTATGACATCACATTATATATATAAAATATTTTCGTTTTAAGTTTTGTAAATATTTTCTTTATCATATATGTTATTTGAAAAATAAAAAAAAGAACTTAGATAAAAAAGAAAGATTAAATTAAATTTTATTCATTAAAGATATCTTAGTTTATGTTATTTAAGTTATTTTGTAATAAATTGAGAAATAGATTGATTTAAATAAAATTCTTAATAGGTATTATGTTGTTTAAGATTATCTTTTAAATGGGAAGATTATTTCTTTAATTTAAAATCATGATTATTTTGTGAACTTTCCTAATTATCAATTACATTATATATAAAACATATTTTCGTTTTTAAAATTTATAAAAAAAATTATTATATATGTTATTTGAAAAATAAAGAAAAGGAAACCTAAATAAAAAAAAGAAAAAGAAAATAAAATAAATAAAATATTTAATAATGATAATTAGATATATTTGATTCATTAAGGCTATCATCGTAATCAAACACCGTAAGAGTTAACGTGAGTACGACACGTAGAAAACTGACTTATCAAATAATATTATAGAGAAACTAATTTAATATTTTTCTTAGCTTACTCTATGTTGTTTTTCTTGTTTAAATATATTTTCATGTTTTTGTCATTTAGTGAAGTTTTCATAGTCATTGTAGGGTCCTTGAAATTTTTGTGTGCATATGTTATCATTTATATATTTTGGTTTACGTGATCTATGAATTTTTAGTTGTTTAACCAATACAAATCATTTTGGATCATAATTTTTATCATGTAATAAATGATAATGAAACCATCGATAAATGCATCTTATAGCCACACAAATTTATGTACATGTTGAAGACCATAATTCTGAATCTTGATGGTGTGAATAATAACTATCTATAAGAAAATATAGCTTCTTAACAATAGTTTTGTGAAAAACAAAATTATAGTTTGTCGTGATAAATTTTAAAATAAATAAATAAATTACTTTATTATATGCTGCAATAAGGCTGAAGAAGACACAATCTTGGAGGTAATTAAAAAGTTCTTCTAATTTAATTTTAGATATAAGACATTCAATATCATATATCATTTGGAAACTTTATATAACTTTCTAACACCACTCTCTAAATAGTAAAGCTTAGACAATAATTACTAAATCCTAAACTTAAATGTTATCGTAAGATAGTATTAAATAGTGGTATCCAAGTTATATTATTTCAAGCAATTTCTGTAGTTTTTTTCATTTTGGATTTGTAGTTTTTCCTATGTAAGATTTATTATTATTTTCAAATTACTTGCTTCTCATTTTATAGTAACAATAAGGCTGATTTATTAAAATTATCCGAGGTTAAATAATTTTCTTACTTCCATTATGTTTAGTGATATATTTCCATAATAACCGTTTAAATAAAAATGAATTAAAAAAAAATACTACGTAATAAAAAAATGTAATAAGATGGGGACGAAGCTTGATTTGTTTTTGACTAAACACATATAAAGATGGTTTTATTTGTGAAATAACCAAAAAATGAAAATTAATTTTGTAGAGAGAAAGGAAGAAAAAATATGAGAGGGTGTAATTTATCTTAGTTAGTGAATTATGTTTTTTTTTGTTAGTGAGTGCAATTTCCATATAAAGATCACTTACGGTGATGATAATAATAACCTTTTTTATGATAAAACACGAAAATATATATCAAACTTGTGTTTAATTTTCGTATGACCAAACACATATAAAGATCAATCACGACAACATCTTAATTTTTTTTATTTATAATTAAATAGTTTTAGTATTGTGTTTGTCATCAAATTATTTTAAAAATTTACTATTAAATAACTTTTAAAAAAAATTCTTTTTGTTACGATTAAAAAAAATGGAAAAAACTATTTTATAAATCTATTTTATCTTGAATTAAAAAGAAAAAAAATACTATCAAATACTCTTTTACATATTTTTGAGGATATTAGAAAAGGAAAATTACTATCATATAATTTTTACAATTATATTTTGTTTAGAACTTCAGAAAAATTAAATTAATATCAAATAATTATTTCTAGTTACTATTAAAGAATTTTAGAATTACTAATTTTTTACAATTTGTATCAATACTATTTTTACAATTTGTTTTTGTTAGTTTAATATTTTTAGTATCATGTTCATCATCAAATTCTCATTTTTTTTGGAATTATTATCAAATATTTTTTTTCAATTATCTTTTGGTTTTGACTTAAAAAATATGATACAAATCTCTTTTGATTAGTTAAAAAAAACAAAACTACAATTAAATATTATTTTATGGTTTTGTCTTACGATTTTAGAAAAGGAAACTTAATATTACATAATCTTGAATAATTATCTTCTGTCTATGATTTAGAAAAATAAAATTGCTATCAAATAATTATATCCAGTTAATACTAACTATTTTCAAAAGTTGCTATTTTCAAAATTCTATTATAAGTAAGAAGAAAATATATGAATTGATGTATCTTATTCCGTGAATAATGAGTCTTTTATATAGAATTACAATAGCTCGGGGACAAAGTATAACTTGGAGAACAAGTAGACTTGACAATCAAGTAAATCTAAGACTTTTCATATGGACATCACATAATATTCATAACACTTCCCCTTGATGTCCATTATACCGAAGTGCTTTCAAAACGCCGTAGGTGTTGCCTCGTTAAAAACCTTACCAGGAAAATCCAATGGGAAAAACCATGGTTAAGGGAAAAAGAGTGTAACACGTAATAACTTCCCCTCGTGTGTACGTACATACGTCGAGATCTTCGAAGTGACATAATCCGATAAGATGAAATAACTTCTTGGAAGTAGCAGGGTGTAACGTTTTGTTGAATAAATCAGGTAAGTTGTCACTTGAACGAACATGTAGGAAACGAATATCGCCATTCTTCTGCAGTACATGAGTTTTGCTATGATTTTGACAATTTTCATCGTTTCTCTTGATCTCAAAAACTTTAGAACATTGATAGACTCTTATCATTGGAATTCTAATATTCCCCTTGGGTGTCTATCATTTGTGTGCTCTTTGTTGCCTCGTTAAAACCTTGTCATGAAAAAACCCAGTGGGATAAAAACCATGATAATGAAAAAGTGTACAACCACACACACTATCATATTTCTTCCCCTGAAAGCAATATTTTCAAGATATGCATTCCAATCAGAAAAATCTCCTTTTAAAATTGAGAATATCATAATAAATCTTTCCATTAGAGTATTCAAGATTTATGGACTTCTGGTCCACAATTCTCATTTGATATAGACAATAATTTCTTAGTCTATTTGGACTTCAAACCAAATTTCTTACATACAATTGTTTAGACATCCGTGTGTACAGACAAGTTATTCATTCATAACCATAAAAGTTACTATTATGACTTTATTTCTTGTCATATGAAATTACATCTTTCAGTTATGAAAAAGATTAGTAAGTTGCTCAATAACACTTTAAATATGGTCTTAAATAATTTGCCCAAACATATATGAGCATCGTAAATAAAATCCTTTAAGGATCTCCAGTTTGAAAATACATAAAGACAATATGGTATTGTCAAGAGTTTTCTTCCAAAATATAATTTTTCTATAACTCTTCAGGAGTTTTGATTATATTCAAATCAATGATTCTATTGATCTATAATCTCTTTATAAATACAAAGATGTATTGATTAACTTCAAATACTTCAGATATCCCATAAAGCATATTTTGATTGAATACCTAGAGTTCCCGGGAACATGATTTTGACATTACCAATTCAGGTAATCTATCTTTTAAGGATTTTATCTCTTAGGGATTATCAGTTTCTAGTGGGTTGTATAATTCAAGTTCTTCCTTTATTGCCAGACTAATAAGGAACATGAAAGTAGTTGCAGCTACCATATAGACTATGTCTCTTCACGATCAATTCCATATTGATCTTTCTATGAGCAACAACTCATTTCTATGCCACTTGTTTTACACTTTTTAGTGTATTGACTACTGGTCCAAATACTTCTCTATTTCACAAGAGTTTATATCCTTATCTATTGTTTCTTTCTGATTTGACCAATCATCTCTTTGTGTATACTTTTCAATACACATTTTAGTGTATTGACTACTGGTCCAAATACTTCTCTATTTCACAAGAGTTTATATCCTTATTTATTGTTTCTTTCTGATTTGGCCAATCATCTCTTTGTGTATACTTTTCAATATACTTTTTTTAAATGATCCTCTTTCTCATTAATCATATCAACTGCCACTTTGCATGCAAAATATCTTTGACGTCGATTTGCTTATTGGTTCCATTTTATTTCGTACATGACATAGCTTATTGAGATCTCTTCATTGTCTCAGGTACCTGGATTTCTTTCAGTCATGTTAATGTCTCTTCTGGAGATCATTCAAAAACTCTATTGCCTCGTTTTGACCATTATCAATATATGCTCCTTTTTATATATGAAGATTCTTATCTTAGGAACCAACATGTCTACCACGCTGAAGGCGTGACTAGTAATTTGATATTGTTCTTCTAGAACATATATTCTTATTGGAGCATTTACAGCTGGTATATGTGACTTTATCACTATATTTATTTGGGTCAACAAATGTGTCTGACAACTGCTTTACTAGACACTATAATTGAATTATCTTTTGGACTTCTATTTGACATTTTCTTTAGTTCGAGGATCATATCAACTTATTTTCTTTACCACCTTTTTGCTTTCTCCCTCTTATGTTGGAAATACTAATTCACTTTTAGCATTCATATAGAGCCTTACTATATCCTTTGGGGATGGCTTTAGATACTTAAGTATCAACGGAGATTCATATCCAACATAAATCTCCAACCTTATTAACACATCTTAACTAAGCTCTATGGTGGAGCAACTGAAATGTATATTGCACATCCAAAATCCTTAGATGGAAAATGGTTGGTTTATGACCCAATACCAATGATGGGGAGAATCAGTGATTAGTTGTTGGCTTGATGCGAATCAGTGTTGCTTAAAATGTTTAACACTTATCCCAGTGATTTTTCTATAATCATCAAAGACTTAAGACATGAATTCACCAAGATTATAAAGATGAATAGTGGGTGGTCAGTCCACTAACATCTCTTTTATTCATGCCAATAACTGCCTTTGGCTGATGAAAACCGTATAACCATTTTATCTTGTGAGCAAACAACATATGTCAAATCATTCAGAAGAATCTTCTGGATCTTCAATGACTATTTATATAAATTTTCAAATATTTTTTGCATCATTACTGAACCAAAATGATCTAAATAGTTCATGCCAAATATTTTGTAAACTTGTGGTTTACTATATATTTATCTCCATTACAGTAATCTTTGTGTAGTACAATCTATAAGAGGATGTAAGCACTTTCTCAACTATAGTTTTACTGCCTTGAGAAATATTTTTTGATTTGAAATGAATTTAACATGTCTTTCGCTTAGTGTCTCAGCATAAATGTCTCAAAATCCCACAGATTTACTTTGAGAATGATTCATCAATCTTAATTTTAGTGCAAACATAATCTTCGGGATATTTCACTTATCATAAAATGTGAGATTCATTAACTCTTCCTCTCGAGATGATAATACTACAGGTTTATCAATCTCGAATGAATCTCATTTTTGAATCAACAACTTACCATACATGGGCTATGTATTCTTTGTTAGAGCGTTCTAACTTTTGAGACTTATAAGAATACAATAATATCTTAGGAACTTTAAATTGCATTCTTAGGAACTTTAAATTGCATTCTTATGTGCAGTAATACTATGTACTCTTCAGGAACATTCATATATCCTCTTCTTAAACACTCTATAAGCTTTATATTAGCTTGCTTGTACTCGTAATAATTTTCTTTCACCTTTAGATGAATGAATCATATCTCTTCTTTATTACCATTTTTATTTTCTCAACTTCAAGTGAGAGTATGAGTTCTAAATAGAAACTCTTTGGTCTTTGTTTACTGCTATCTTTATTTTCTCAACTTCAAGTGGGAGTATGAGTTCTAAAAAAAAATCTTGACCTTGACCATAACCATATATATCCACATTCACGTGTACAACCATTTTTTTATTACCAATATTATTTGTGTGAATTTTCTTTCTCAAAGTGCCATATTCTCTTCAAGAGAATAAATCATAACTAACTAAACATGATTTATGATCAATAGCTCATTGTTTTTCTGAGTCTCAAGGAGACAAGATATAAGTATAAACTTCTTTAATCTCTTTTCTCAATCTTGTGTCTGCTGGACAACATCTATTTATGTGAAAAAGTATTTTTTTTTTTCACTATATGCATCATTAAAATTTTCTTCGAAAAAGTTTAGTTTTAAACTTAACATCCAACATAGTTGGCTTTATTTACAGACTTCGGGTACTTTTAATCTTTAGATGCAAAATACATAATGAGCTTTAGATAATCATTATACCCTTTTTTGGATTGTTCTCCAAAACTTATGGATCTCTTAAAGAACAAGCTTTTAAGCTTAAAAATCTCATATAGATAATGATAATGAAATATAATAATACAGAAATATTTATCATCAACACTTTATTATATTAAGAAATAAATAATACTTCTATATTATTTTTCTAACTCGCTGACTTTTAGTATCATACGATTAGTCATCAATATATTCCACTAGATTTAAATTAAGAATTCAAATAAAATCGGATGACATATAGATTAATACGCATAATCAAATTTTAATTGACTATGGAATCGGCGCTAGGGTTTAGAGGAATCGGCGGCGCTAGGGTTTAGAGGAAT
>NC_027754.1:12944055-12964409 GCF_000695525.1 Brassica oleracea var. oleracea
TTTTAAATTATGTTTAAGACTAACTGTCCAGACGACTTTCAGTTAAGTTGTCTGGACGACTTATTTTCAAGTCGTCTAAACAGACGACTTGCGAGGGGTAGAAACGTAAAAAAAATTCCGTTTTTTTGTTTGGTCACAAGGGGATAGTTGTAATTTCAATAGTCTTTTAGATTACTTTTGCCTTTGACCCAAGTTAGGGTATTGTTTTGGGTTTGACTCCAAGTTTTGAGTCGCACTTGGCAATTCTCCCTAAATAATACTTATCTCAAGAATGGAGAAGTGAACGGTGAAGGGAGATCTGACATTGAGAAAACGTCGGACATTGTTCATATTCCTCAGCTGAATCTCATAAAATATCTTGTCTTTCATAAAGAATATAAAATCTAGTATTTTGCTCATGAAACATGGCTACAGTGTTAGTAAACATCAACGTATAATGCTAAAACTAAATCTATGATAATAGATCATAGTTTACCAACAATTTTTTTTTTAATTGATAAAATAAAAATGAATCAATCACCGTGTATATATTTATATAACTAGTTGTCTTCATGCACCATGTGCAGTAAAAAAATTTAAAATATTTTTTAACAGATAAATATAATTATATTTTAAAATAAAATTTTATTAATATTTAAAATATTTTTTTCGTATAAATATTTTAATAGAAATTTAATTTAATTAAACATAAAAATTACATTTAAGAATATGCATGTATATATTTGAAATTATAATCTTAGATAGATTTTTCTATCTATTTATTTTAATTAAATATATTAAATAAATTTTTAAAAGTTTCATAATTACCAAAAAATAAAATTAAACAATATTTATAAAATTTGTAGATATATAAGAAAATAATGATTTTACGATTAAATTTTTATAATTTTCTAAACAAATTGTATACATTTTGAAAATTTTAGTAATAAAATTGTATAATTTAAAAATATATAATTAAATTATATTTCGAAATTATAATGCCATATTTGAATATATTTATTTTAATGATGATTTATGAGTTATTTCCATATTCTAAAAAAATTTCTAAAAATATAAATTGACATTAAATGTAATTTTTAGAGTTATTACCGTATTTTAAAAAGTTTACCAAAAATATAAATTAACATTAAATGCAATTGTCCATGTCATATTTGTTTTGTGAAATTGATTGTCGAAATGACATGTGGCAAAATTACTTCGCAAATATAGTCTAGGGAATTGACTGATATGTATATATATATATATATATATATATATATTTAACTTCTAAAATCAAACAAAATACGATAAAAGAAAATTTGCTTAAATCTTAGTTCTTAATTCTTCAAGAGGAAATAGTTTTGCGATGGTACTATATTAGCTTAATTCTTAAATCATTAGGTCACAGCCGTAAACTTTCTTATAAGTCTAACAAATAACTAACTATATAAACCATCAAATAGTTGTGAACCAACAAAACCCTAGTTTTATTTTCACATGAACTTGAAAGATATATAAGCAACAATCGATTAACAAAATTTAATAAATTATGCATGAAAATAGTGATTCACTATTTTCAATCGTGTTTATGCTATTAGTTTCGATCTATAGTCATGCCCTATTAATAAACAGTAAAGATATGCATATGTATGATTAAATAATTAGCAATAAGCAGAAACAAACTAAATGCAAATGAGTTGAGCAATAATCATGGCGTCAAGTAATAACAAATTATACGAATATAAATATTGAAACTAACGAGATTGAATTTAGCTTATAAAGTCGATACGATCACATCAAAGTGATCTAATAATTTTCTTTCCTTGGAAAGAGGTCAAATAAATATTATCGACTAAAACTTTTAAACTCAATAAGCTAGATGAATCATGAGTTTGATAATAAACATGATTCTAGTATTGATAAATAATACTTCAATTAAGTATCGATAATATTAGATCCACTATTACAACCATGAATTGATAATAAACATGGATTGAAGAAAGTTTCAATAAATATTAAGAATGTAGCAGAAAATAGAATTTGATACCTCTTAGCTCAAGATTGAGAGAGTTTCGTGCTGATAACGTATTATAAGTAAGAAGAGAAAAAATGAATTGGTGTATCTTATTCCATGAATAATGAGTTCTTTATATAGGCTACAATAGCTTGGGGACAAAGTATAACTAAGAGAACAAGTAGACTTGAGAATCAAGTAAATTTAAGACTTCTCATATGGACATCACATAATATTCAAAACAAATTCGTTTTTTTTGTTCAATCCCAATATATAAAAGGGATTGAGGGAGAGATTTGAAGCTATACACGTCGGATTGGAAATTCATCCAATCAGAGAGCTTAAAATTGCCATGTCACTGCTCTTGAGTTAAACTGGACTTGTGTGTGGGATTTCTTCAAATTTCCATCAGGCCCAACCCAGCCTATGCCGAGAAACTGTATCGTCTTCAAACATCGAGGGTCTCTCTCCCCGACTATTCCACTTTATCTTCTCTAATGTCTGATTTTTTTTCCTCAATTACTTTCTCAATCAATAATGAACTTAAAGCTATTCTTGAATGTTTTATTCCACCTCCCTTGAATATAGCTCTCAACCTACAAATCTCCAGTCGTTGTCTACTTCTGCTGAAACCACCCCCAAGAGAGAAGCTAAGGCACATGAGGTGGTCAATGGAACCGGAGCTGAGCTTGATCAGATAAGGTCGGATGTCTAGAGTCTAGATAGACAGAAGCCATCGGCGGTGACAACTGTTCTTAACAGCGAGATAGCCAAGGCTAAAGCTAAATCGGACTGAGCCATGGAGAATAAGGCGGACTCTTCGACAATAAGTTAGCAAAGGAAGGTGAAAACTGACTATACCTTTGTTGTGGAGTTGACAATTTTGGACGAATAATGAGATTCTTGGGTTTGGTTTTGAAACATGGCTTCTCTTAAGCTTGAGCGAAGACATGAGCAACCATGAACGCGGTATGGAGAAGACCACCGATCACTTACATCGTCAAACTGTGAACTCCAAGAAGAATTGTCTGACGTGGAGATCAAAGCTAGGGCAGCAATTGGAGCTGTTGAGGCAGCTCAAAACCCAAGCAATCTCAAGGTTTAGTTTAAACCTTACTTGCAAAACTAATTTATAACTTCGTGAACTTGTTGATGTAAGGCCCTGGATTCGTTGCAGGTTATGAAAACTCAGATTATGCTTATTGCTTACGAAAGCCAAGGCCACCAACCCCATGAAGCTAACGGTTCTCACCAGGTACACATAAGCGATGTTGGTAGAAAGATAGTAGCTTTACTTGGTCATCTGTTAGGATTCCTCCTATATTAGCTTGGGATAATTATCTACTGTTAGCTTTCTTATTATAATTGTTTGTGTTTTACAGTTTCTCTACAACACTGCAACATACACAAATCCATATAACCTAAACTCATTGCATAGATCCACTGCATCAAACGCGAGTTAATATATGTCCTTAAACTTTTGGGATCTTTATGATTCATTTAGTACTAGAGACGGTTTCAGTTACTAACATTTTTATACAAGTGTAAGTGTGTCCAGGTATATATAAATTGTGAGCTAATGTTACGTGGGAAGTTTGTGCTATAGAGAGAAGATAAGTTTTCGTCACTCTGGTGGAAAGAGTATGCAGATTGCAGCCAAGTCTCTCTACCACAAGTCGTTCCTAAAAATAAACCGAATAAGCATTGAAAATCATTTAGAAAATTTTGTCTACCGAATAAGCATTGAAAATCATTTAGAAAATTTTGTCTCTTCTACTCTATATGAAGTTGAGGAGGAGAGGTTTGGTGTACATGTTAAGGGTGGGCTAAATGAGGTACCATCGTTCTTTGCTGTGTTTTAGAATTTTTATTTAAATGATAACATGTTGAACCTTTAGAGTCCTTATATCTAGCTTATGTTTCTGACCAAGGAACCATAATACTGTTGGTGGACTTGGTGAGGAGGCATTGTTTCCTGTGTATGGAATGGAGATAATCGGCCTGTGCTTAGAGTCCAGAAACTGTTACAGAACACTTGGAGCTTCCATATCATAACAAGGTTATATATCTTTTACTGGAGTATGTATCGATTTAAACTATAAGATTTTTTTTTTATATCTGATGCTTTTTACCGTTTTTCCGGTTTTAAGTGTCATATATAAGCTGAATCTATGTCTTTTTTTTTTTGCTCCCTTCTCTCTTTTTTTTTTGTTGTTGAGAAATTCTGAAAGTCTTACACATATATACAACTGATGATAAGACAACAGACTTGAGTTTCGTTTTAACGTTTTCCACCCAGGTTAGGCGCAGAAAAAAGCCTCAACCCTCTGGGTTTTTTTTTGCATCTCATGTCGATTTGCAGATTCCAGGAATGTGTGCGAGTTATCAGTTATGTGTTTAAAATTTGTAACTTCCTTTTCAGCTGAATGATTGCATAGAAAATACTATGATAGAAAATACTATCATAAGTTGTTAATGTAGATACTTTAGTCTCTCTTTACCGGGGAGGATGATACTTGGAAAATCTTTGCTCAAAGTGGTTATGCCTGCTCTCCTAAACCTACAACAGTTCTCAAAATATTCTGAAATTAAGTCTCAGTTTTCTTCTCTATCTAAGTTCTAACCAGGGATTGTGTTTTGAAATTTCTTGTGCTTCTATTCAGGAGAACGAGCCCAAGAACTGGAGAGATCGCTAGAGCTCAAATAAAGGGTCTGCAGAGGCGCTAAATTTTAAATTGAGATGTTATCTTTTTTGTTTGTTTTAGTATATCAGTTTGGTCTATGATGTTTAAAATTTAAATCCATGTAAGTTCTCGATATTTTTATGATAATCCAGAAATTCCATTTGATTTGACACCCTTTCCCTCATTAGTACGACTATTACAATGTTCGATTACTACAATGTTCGACATGTTCATGCATAGATTATACAGATATATTCCTCGCATGGTCACTTATTATTATTATGACATGTTCGGCCAAGAAAACACTGGGACTGTTTTCGTATTTGGTCTATGATATTCTAGGAAATATAATTTAATTCGTTTGTTTATCAGAGCAATGTCCTAAGCACTATATTTTCGTTCTTTGTTTCCAGAAAAAACGTCCTAATGCATTCATAGTTAACCACAAATATATTTAAAAAACCTATTGGTTATGTTTAGTCAGCTTTGTAATTACATTTTAAGAACATTAGAGCTTCCATGTCTTCTAAAACAAAATGAACTTAAAAACATTTACATTTTGATATTTAGACTTTTTTTTTGTTTGGAATCTAAACATCAAAGTTTCACTAACATAAAAGTTTCTTAAATGTAAAACCTTCAAAAAATAATTATGTCAAAATAAATTTAAAATCAATTTCTCAAAACCAAAAAGGGTTAAAATCAGTATAAAATGACTAACTGAATATCTAGGTTAAGTTTTTGAAAATTAACATATAATATGTTAATTAAATATTAAAATTTAATAAAATTTAACTAACATGGAGAAACAAATTAAATCTTAAAAGTGTTAAAATTCTTAAAAATCATATCTATCAATAGAAAATAGAAATAAGCTTAAATATATTCTAATTACAAAATTATAAGATGAAAGTAAGAATTTAATAAGTTGTTTAGAGCTTTAGATTACACTCAGTAAATCTCATTACAAAGAGTTTTTTTTTTAATTGTTACCTCCAGTCTATCAATATACTGTTAGATTTTTTAATCGTTTAAATTTGTGTAAAGATTAATTTGGGTTAGAACATCACCAATTAATGCATTGAGAAGTTCTTACAAAAAATTTGAAAAAATTAAAAATTACATCTCGCTACTCCAACACTTTCTTAAGCTTAAGAATAGTGGAAATATGTTTCTACTGTAAGATACAAAAAATATTCCATGATAGAAATATTACCAATAACTAATATATCTGCATATGTGTAATTCAATCTATCCAAAATACTTTTATGTAGTAACTAAACATTGAATCATTCATATTTAAATCTACTACAGATTTCACATTTTTATAACAAATAATTATTTACAAAATAATAAATACCAAATAAATTTTAATATTAAAATAGATTATGGCTTCAAAACTTAAAGAATTACTGAATCATTTTTATTATCAAAATTTTCAGATTTAAATATTCAAAATTATATATTTATATGAAATAAAGGTTATTTAGGTTATTTACCTATACTTCAAATAATAATTTAAAAATAAAACAGATGATCTATAAGAAAATATATAATGTACATAATATATTAAAAAACATTTATATTTTAAATGTAGAGTATTTTAAATTGTAATAAATATTTATACATGATTACTAAAAGATTAATAGAAACATTTAATATGTTTACATATAATATATATATTAAAAATATAATTCAATGATACTTCAAACAGAAAATCTAATCTTTCAAAAAAATGATATAATATAAACAAAAAAACAAACTTAATTTTTATTAAACTCTAAGGTTTAAGTTATATTTAATATTAAAATTATATGAATTTTATAGACAAACAAACCGCGCGTAGCGCGGTAAAATCCCTACTATCACTAATACTCTTACAATTTTATTTGTTAATTAACTTTAAGTATCATGTTTATCATTAAATTCTTAAATAGAAAAATTACTATTAACTAAGCTTTTACAATTCTCTTTGGTCAGGATTAAAAAAAAAAATTTCTTGGTTAGAATTTTAAATAGGAAAAAATTATTTTACAAAACTCGTTTAGTTAAGATTTTAGATTACAAAAAGTAATTTTCACATAACTTAGAATCTTATTGACACATTTCACAATTTTAGCTTTTTTATAGACACATATCACAATCTTATCCGGTGAAAATTTGAAGTTATTTTTTTGTTTGTAATTTTTTAAACAGAAAATTTTCTATTAAAAAGAAAACTTAGTAAAATATAAGAAAAAAACAATAAGATTACTTTTAAAATTTTATTTAGGCTTTTAAAAAAATTACTTGTTTTAGAATTAGGTTTCCTTTAACATTTTTCATTAAAAGATTTCTTGTATTTTTAGGATTCTATAATTCGTTTTTGTTCCAGTTATGTAAACAACTAACTTTTTTTTAATAAAATATTTCTGTTTAATTAATTGTATATTTTGTCTTACATGTACAAATATATATTCATCATATTCACACATCGCCATGTACGATCAGAACATCATTAAGATGCATTTATACAAAACTTTTACGCGAGCTCTTTCTTTGATTCGAGAAGACAGGAAATGAAGAACGGAAACTAGCTCTCATCATTGAATTAATATGTGGTGGTTTTATTATCAGTAATAGATTTTGATGAAAATTTGTTAAACTTTGTTTTAATCATCCAAAACCACCTATTATCTTGATGGTTACTACTAGCAAATGATTATAATGACTATTGACATTTATATCAAAGATAACTCAAATGAATTTTAAAATAATCATAAAACGCTCAAATAAGTATAAAATATATAAAATTACACTTTGGTAAGAAAATCATAATATTTTGTTAATAATATATTTTTATGTTCTGTATTCTGATACCAAAAATAATATATCCAATATGAATTCTCAGAATTTATTTTTGCCGTTAAAATCAAATTGAGACATTTAGTTTCCAAGCCCTCCTCACATATACCAAAAATGGGTAGATTATAATTTTTCTATATTCTGTGGTTTTTTATCATGTAATTGATTAAAACAGAGTTCCATCTTGTATCTCATTATCACTTTCTGATGAAACTCTAAAATATGATGCATATTCTTAAAATAATTTTCAATAAAAGATTATAATACCAAATATACTATATCAAGTACGAATTCTAAAAAAATAAATAGTCTTTCATCTGGCTTTGAAGCTCTCCTGAATGAATTGATTCTATAGTGGTTTTTAATTGCGCATAAATTTTAATTCAAATCCTTCTAAAATTGTTTTGACCATCTAAAATCACCAAAAACAAAACATGATGACTCCTATTAAATGATTGTGATGAATATTGACAAATTATTTCAAAGAGTCAAAAATAAATGAATATGAAAAGATCATCAAAATGCCTAAAATTAGTATAAAATCTCGGAAATTCTAATTTAGCTAGAAAATCAATAAATTTTATGGGGGATAATAGGACCAAAGATCTAGACTTTGGCTCTAGTATTAACTGTGATGTACAAGTTCAATGTTTTTGAGGTGGTCGGTCATGAGAACAACTATGGGAACCCTATTATATAACAGAGATAAGAACCAAGAACCACAACAACACTTTCATTTCGCAAAATGGATACGAAAAGGAAGATCTCGCATTCCCGCAAGAAGCAGCAACAAGAAGCCGACGGTGATATTACTAACTCATGGATCTGTAAGAACCCGTCTTGTAGAGCTAACGTGCCTTTAGATGATTCTTATTGCAAGTGGTGTTCTTGTTGCGTGTGCCATGCTTTCGATAAGACCAACGACCCAACCCTTTGGTTGGTTTGTGAGTCCGAGAAACCAAACGACGTCGAGTTCTGTGGCCTGTCGTGCCATGTCGAGTGTGCGTTTCGAAAAGACATTGTCTGGGTTAATGCTACTGGGAACCTGATGAAGCTTGATGGATATTTCTGTTGCTACTCTTGCGGCAAAGTTTCTGACATTCTTGGGTAAGTTTTCTTCTTTTGAGGAGACATATTATATATAACAGAGTTCTGATATAGATCCAATGTGTTTTTTTTTCCTCTTTGAAGATGTTGGAAGAAGCAGCTTGTGGCAGCAAAGGATGCACGAAGGATAGATGTTCTATGTTACAGGATAGAGTTGAGTTACAGGCTTCTCGATGGGACTAGTCGTTTTTCTGAGCTACATGAGATTGTTAAAGATGCTAAGTCTAAGCTGGAAGTTGAAGTTGGTCCTATTGACGGGCCTTCTGCCAGAAATAACCTGGGCATTGTTAGTCGGCTTCCTGTAGCAATGCAGGTGCAAGAGCTCAGCAGTTTTGCTATCAGAAGGGCAGAGTATTGGTCAACCAGTGTAGCCAGAGGTTTGTATTTGGAGATATCTTTGTTATATGTTGTCTGAAAGGGGGAATGATGATATAAGTTTTGTCTTGCAGGTTTGGTTCCTGCTGCATGCAGGTTTGATTTTATAGATGTTGCGCCTAGACAAGTGATCCTTCGTTTGATTGAGCATTCTAGTGCTGAAGAACGTGGTGTGAAGGGTTATAGGTTATGGTGTGACAAGAAAGGAGAGACGCCTGAGGACGATCAGTTTGACACTGATTTGAGTAGAGGAGAAGCACAGAGGATGAGGATATTGTTTTCTGACCTTGAGCCTTGCAAGGAGTACATATTCCGTGTTGTATCTTACACAAGAGCTGGGGTTTTAGGTCATTCTATCGCTGGATGCTTTACCAAGAGCGTTGAGATTTTCCAGCGGAGCGGTGGTAACTAAGAGGATGGTAGGAGAAACAGACTAAGGTCAATGGTCCATTTGTTCTTGTTTAATTCTTGATAAAATATGTCCTACACATGTAAGCTCCTTTTCAAAAAGAAAAAAAAAAATTTGTCCTACACTTTACACATAGTACTTATGGGATAATGGGACGATACATCTTAGATTTTGCTCTGGTACGAATTGTGATATATAGACAACAGATTAAATTTTCTACTTCAATTTTTATAATCCACTTTGAATAAGTATTAAGAATATGTGTTTGCTATCACACATTTCTTAAGAAACTTCAAAATGTATCACCTGTAACCACTGACCCGGACACTGGACCGGATGACTTATAGGGTCATCGGATTGCTGGGTCGACCGCGGACGAACCGCGGATCAATAAATTAATTAATTTTCCCTAAATAATAACATATTAGCTATTAAAAATATAATGCATATTCTATGTTTTAAGAATATTTAGAAAACACTTAACTTTTCTTATTTTTTATTTTTATTTAACATACAAAATGTCAAAATATAATTCAGATTATTTAACAATTTTTGTAACAAGTTAGACGTTATGACATCTAATAAATAATTTCAAGACTTGAAATCCATAAGTATTTAAATGTGAAATGTGAATAGTAAAATTAAACTTTAAATCGAAAATGGTTAAATATTAAACCGTAATAATAGATTATCGATAACAAAAATAAACTAATAAGGACCAAATTACAACAATTAATTTTGGTTCTCTTTATCATCGTTCACTTCATTTTTTCAAATGGCATCGATCTTCATCAGAATCTTGAAAAATCACAAATAAATCACAAATTAAATAATGTAAATAAGATTCACGAAAAATTATAATCAAAAAGAAAAGAAAGAGATACATAGTCGACATCTGGCAGTAGAAAAAAAATGTTAGTAAAATCTGAAAATCTCACTTTTGAATTTGAATAAAAAAAATTTAATAACATAATTAGGAAGTCTAAAAAATAAATAGAAAAGTTATTTATTGATTTAACCAGTGGTTCAACCGGTTGCTGAGTTTCAGGTTTTAGTGGTTTTTTTGTGGGTTTTACTGTGTTTTTAAATAATGAGTTTTCCATAAAATCCAAACCGGATTATATTCGGATCACCGAATTTACCGGTTCAACTGCGCATCTAGGTCGGGTTTCAAAACACTGCATGTAACCTAAAATAATATATATATTTGGTAATCCCTAAAATGTATCACCTAAAATAATATTTTGGTGATAGACACTAATGTTTTAATATATTTTTTTTCTTTCTATAGTCGATTCATATAGAGTTTAATTATGTTGGCTATCATTTTTTGATGAAACTCCAAAATACAATACATATAACTTTCTTAAAAGGGTTTTCTGTAAAAAAACCCTCAATGTGGTTTTTTTTTGCAAATTAATCCGCGAACTCAAAAACCCACGGGTCAACCCTCCAAGTGCCAGTCAAACTGCAATATAACCCTCGGCCATATTTATGTGTATTTGACTGTGTATAATTTTAACATTTTTTCAATACTAGGTCGTTTTGGCGCTAATTTTTTAATGAAAAAAATTTGTTGAACTCGTGGTTTGAAATTTGAACCTTAAATACCATGTGGATGCTATATAACCATCTCGGCCAACAAATATATTTGTTTACTTAACAAACGCAATTATATAGATTTTTAAAACGAAATGACCTTGTTTTTCTCGGACATGGGAGCTTGCGTAAATGCACAATGAAGGTGGGGTTCAACAAATTTTTTTCATTAAAAAATTAGCGCCAAAACGACCTAGTATTGAAAAAATGTTAAAATTATACACAGTCAAATACACATAAATACGGCCGAGGGTTATATTGCGGTTTGACTGACAATTGGAAGGTTGACCCATGGGTTTTTGAGTTCGCGGATTAATTTGCAAAAAAAAACCACATTGAGGGTTTTTTTGCAGAAAACCCTTCTTAAAACTGGTACTAGATTATGATGTTTCTATATTCTAATATCGAATATACTATGTCGATATGTGAGTTCTAACTTCTAAGAGTTTTACTTTCGTCTTAAAATCAAGCTGCTACATTCTGTTTTGAAACCCTTTACGATATTGATTTTTTTTTTTTAAACATCAAACGGTCATTCTATTACTCAAGCTTGAGGTGGTCTGGGTAACCAGACCGGAATAGAACAACCAATAAAATGTAACTTCCTATGGAAGGATCTAGCAGTCTTAGCTAAAAAGTCTGAATTCTGATTACGCGCTCGTGGAACATGAACGATGTTGAAATCCGGGAAGCATATCGGCAGCGTCTCTATCCTTTCTAATTCCGTCGCAAAGCTTGGCCAGACATGAAGTTCCTTCATCATTGCTATCAGCTCCTTACAGTCTGTCCCAAAGCTCTGACAAGTTGAATATTGAAGCATGTTCTTCATTGCCCACCACAGCGCTTCTACTTCTGAATGCAAGGCTGATACGCGTCTAGTGAAATTTCTCGTCCCCATAAGTTGAATGTTTCCTCCACTGTCTATCCAGACCCATCCACATCCACTAAAGCGAGCCGAGGCTGTCCAAGATCCATCTAATAAGCAAATATTACCCAAGCTTATGACTTGGGGTTCCTCAGTACTGATATCTTGTACCACTAGTTGAACCACTTTGTTCGCATCATACCAAGCTTGACATTCACTTTCTGCATGTCGAACTAGCTCCAAAGGATTTCTATCTATCCCCTTGAAAAGTTTGTCATTCCTAGCCTTCCAAATGTACCAGATTATCCAGGGATAAGGATCCATGTCTTGTTCTGGCTCGATAATGCTATTTTTCCTCCAGAATAGGTAATCCATATTTGCGTAAACGCTTGGCACTGGAAATATATCTGGGCTCGATGGAGTTGATGATAAGGACCAAACTTACAGAGCTGGCGGACACTCGAAAATAGCATGGGTTACAGATTCTTCTAGTTCTCCACATCTTGGACAGTAGTTGTCACACCTCATATTGCGTCTTGCTAAGTTCCTCGTTACTGCCACATGGCCAGTCAACAATTGCCATATAAGATGACAAATCTTCTTAGGCGCCTTTAGCTTCCAAGCAAAGGCTTGAAGCTTAGTGATACTCGGCTCTAAGACTTCCTTCTCCTCCTCTCTCTTTAACAAATTCTGAGCCACTCAATATCCAGATTTAACCGTGTATTGGCCATTCCTTGTGTAGTTCCAACAGAATGTATCATGACGATAAGCTGAGCTTATGGCCAAGCTCCTTATAAGTGGTATGTCCTTAAGATTGACATAGTTCTCCAAAATTCCAACATCCCAATCTCTCGATACCGGATTAATAAGGTCGCTAACTCATGGTGGTTTTCTTATCGATTTATAATGCAAATTCATTAACTAAAAATTCTAACCATCTAAACCACCAAATAATTATGATGACTACTGAAATATCTAAATACTATAAAAGGAACTCAATATCCACTTAAACAAAAATATTCAGGCCAATCAAAGTATGAGAATTTGCCAAATATGACTCAAAACTTGACTTTAGTTGCAAAAGTATACCAAAACTTAAATCAAATGTAAAAGTAATCCAAAAGCCTTGTGAAATTACAGTCAGCTCTTTGTGACCAAACAAAAAAAAAAAAACTCATTTTTACGAATATAGTCCCGAAAAGTCTTCTGAGTTTTCTGAGATATTATACGTCGTCTAGACTATGTCCATGGAAGTCTTCTGGTATAGTTGATCTTAAAAATAATTTATAAAAAATTTAAAAAATATTTTGACAAGTGAAAAATTAAAATCATGTAATTATAAACAGTTTTAAGTGATATAAATTAAGATATAATAAAATTGAATATTTTTCAACATAGATGAGTGAAATTAGTTAATCATGATATTCTTTGGCTTAGGGTTTGACAACATATGTTGTAGTATTGTATGTATTCTTAGGGTTAGATTTTGGAAAGCTTAAATGTTTTTTTGAAAAATTAAAATTTTACCCATATGTGTTTATTTCTGTGTATAGTAAACACTTTTTACGTTTAATTTGATTTTATGAAGTGTTTAGTTAGTTAATTTAGTTTAGGAGTTATGTTTAGGGTCTAGACGACTAACAGGTAAGTCGTCCGGCGATTAGAAGACTTCTCTGAAAGTCTTCTAACTCCAGCAAAAAATATTTTAGTTTCCCGCTAAAAATATTGAAGTCTTCTGAGCGACTAGGAATTCTTCTATTAGAAGACTTACTTGAAAGTCTTCTGAATCGAAATTATTTAACCTTATTGGAATTTTTGTCTCCATATATATAAAAAAATTTATACATTTTCTCTACTCCTCTCAAATGGCTGCAACAAAAATGTTATGTTCCTCATTCTAAAACTCCCCAACTTCTCTCTAATCTCTTTGAACTTATAAACACTAAACTTTATATCAATTTATTATTTTTGTCTCATGTCTTTTTCACTAGTTTATCTTGTTTTGTAGGTTTTTCATCACATGCTTCTTATCTTTCACTCATTTAAAGGTAGATCTATTAATTTTAGATATGTATTTTTGTGTGTTCAATAGATGTAAATCTATCTAATCTTCCACTCATTTTCTCTGTTTTAAGTCATTTGAACGTTTTTTGATATGCAGGTTTTTCAGATTTGGGTTTGATATACATGTTTTCAGATCTGGAGCAGACTTTGGAAGACTTCCTGGAAGTCTTCTGACGGAGTCTACTCACATGTCTCTCTTTCATAACAGATCTTAGCTTTTTGGTAAGTTTTTATGTCTGATTTTTCTTCATTTGGTAACCTCATGTTGCATAAAGTTCTTACATTTTTCTCAAACTAAAACTCTCCAAATCCACTCTAATCTCTTTGACTTGAAAACACCAAACTTTAAATGAATTTTTCATTTTTGTCTCATGTCTTTCTCACTAATCTATCTTTTTGTTGCAGGTTTTTAACCAGATGGTTCTCATCTTCCACTTGGATATGTACGTTGTGTGTTCTATAAAAGTATATCTATATAATTTTCCACTCATTTTCTCTGTTTTTAAGCCATTCGAGCGTTTTTTGATATGCAGGTTTTTCAGATCTGGGTTTGATATACATGTTTTTCAGATCTGGAGTAGGCTTTGGAAGACTTATGGGAAGTCTTCTCAGAAGTCTTCTAAAGTCTTCTAAAATATAATGTGCTAGAATTCTAACGGAGTCTTCTCACATGTCTCCTTTTCATAACAGATCTGGGCATTTTGGTAAGTTTTTATGTCTGATTTTTCTTCATTTGGTAACCTCATGTTGCATAAAGTTCTTACATTTTTCTCAAACTAAAACTCTCCAAACCCACTCTAATCTCTTTGACTTGAAAACACCAAACTTTATATTAAATTTTCATTTTTGTCTAATGTCTTTCTCACTGATCTATCTTTTTGTTGCAGGTTTTTAACCAGATGGTTCTCATCTTCTACTTAGATATGTACGTTGTGCGTTCTATAAAAGTATATCTAAATAATTATCCACTCATTTTCTCTGTTTTTAACTCATTTGAACGATTTTTGAGATGTAGGTTTTTCAGATATGAGTTTGATATACATGTTTTTCAGATCTGGAGCAGACTTTGGAAGACTTATGGGAAGTCTTCTCAGAAGTCTTCTAAAGTCTTCTAAAATATAATGTGCTAGAATTCTAACGGAGTCTTCTCACATGTCTCCTTTTCATAACAGATCTGGGCATTTTGGTAAGTTTTTATGTCTGATTTTTCTTCATTTGGTAACCTCATGTATGTCTTCTAGAAGACTTCCTGGAAGTCTTCTGATGGATTCTTCGTCCATATCAAATGGAGTCCAAGCTTGTCTTTGTAGATGAATGATCTATAATAGTTTTGTTTGTGGTCTGTTTTGTGATTTGCATGTGTACTACTTTAGTTGTGATTTTCTTTTTTGTAAATTTGAAGAGATATTAATAAAAAAAATTGGTAAATATGTCCATATTCCACAATATTATCTTGCCAAAATTACTTAACATAATTGAAGTTATTGATACAACTTCAATAGCAAACACAATAACAAAAAAAATTAATCAAATTTATTACAACTAAGGGAGAAGAATTCTCAAGAAAACTTAGTCAACTTCACAAAAGATAAACCATTACATAAGTTCACAGAGAGAACACTTTCATTAGAATTCTTCTGGGAAGTCTTCTCGGAAGACTTAAATTTAAAGCGTAAAATTGAAATATAAGCGGCAAATTTACGCGGAAAATTAAAATTTAAGCAGGAAACTAAAAATTTTAAATGAAAATTGAAATTTCAAATTTCTTGAAAGTTAAAAAGTATATCTTATGATCTAAGAAGACACATTAAACCATGTTACTTGATATTCTTGAAGTTACTTAACACTTTTGAAAATTAAATAAACATATCTTAAACTTATTTAACAAATTTACAACAACTAACGTTGAAGACTTCCATGGAAGTCTTCTGGAAACATTAATACACATGAATGTCGATAAACTCATAATTAAAACTAATTAAGTTATGAATTTCATTCAGGAGCTCAAACACCGACTAATATACATGAATTAACAAAAAAATATTAAAAAGACTTTATAGTTTTAGAGAAAATGAAAGTTTATTAAACATTGACGCAGACGACTTCCACGAAAGTCATCTGGTAGACTTCTAGGAAGTCGTCCATTTGGATTAGTTTTGTAATTTATTTTTAACCTATACGACTTACATGGAAGTCATCCATCTTTGTTTGTCAAATCGAGACGACTTCCATGTAAGTCATCTAGGGTAAATGGGCTAGTTTTGCATTTGACCGGATTGTGTTAGAAATCTGACTTTTCCTCGATAACTTACACATAAGTCGTCCAATAGAAAATTAAAAAAAAATCAATATTTTGTTATATTTAGACGACTTCCATGTAAGTCGTCTCAGATTAGTTTTGCAATTGAAAAATAAAACAATTATTTTTCTAGACGACTTACACGGAAGTCGTCCAAGAGAAGCAATGTTTGACCATAATCTCGGAATAAAATCATGGACGACTTTCATGTAAGTCGTCTAACGGACGACTTCCGCATAAGTTTCCGCATAAGTCGTCTAGTAAAAAAATTATGTTTTATTTTTCGATTACAAAACTAACTTGAGACAATCCGGTCAAATGCAAAACTAACCCGTTTACCCTAGACGACTTACATGGAAGTCGTCTCAATTTTTTTTTTAACAAACAAAGATGGACGACTTCCATGTAAGTCGTCTCTAAAACACATTTAAAAGTCAATTGCAAAACTAACCTTTGCATTGACCAGAAGACTTCCATGTAAGTCGTCTACAGCCAGAAGACTTCCCCGGAAGTCGTCTGGGCGAATAAATCTGAAAAAAAAAATGATTTCATAGTTTCAACCAGTGAGATAACTTGTTTAGTACACATAAGTCTTCTCCAAGCACCCAGAATCTCAAACAAAAGTGACCCACCAAGAATCGAAAGCTTCAATGGCTCTATGAACCATAAAAAATTTATAATCAAAATATTGGGTTTTTTTGGATGAATATGGAGAGAAAGTGAAAGAGATGTTGTTTATAGTTCATAAGAATTGAGAAAGAAGAAGTGCAAATCGATTTGAGATGCATTAAGAGCTTCAAATTGGTTGTTCATGGTTGTTGGTGTATTAATGGTAATGACAATCTTGTAAATACTTGAAGATGATGAGGTTGAGATAGTAAAAATGCCATTTTCGAAAGAAAAAAAATTAATGGCATTTTCATGAATAATCTGAACTTGTGGGGTGAATAGGGCAAAAGATATGTCCAAAAAAACATAGGTTAGTTTTCTGCTTGATTTTGAGTTTTGAGTCAATTTTGCAAAAAACCCATCAAAGTATTTACATCATTTTGTGATTTACATGTAACATCCATTAATAATTTAATCGTCTATTTTCCTCTTTAAGTTGGAATTCCCATTGGTCTAATGGTTTGACTAAGGGTTCATTAATGCTTCTATACCGGGAGGTTTGGGTTTCGATTACCAGAAAAGACGCAATGATGCAAATTAATAGAGAAAAGGAAACATTGTGATAAGATCATGGTCAAGGCTGAGATTCAGATATATGGAACGTGTGTCTCATATATTCTAGGATTGTCTCCCATTCCTTCACGTTTCACATTTGTTTAGTAGACAATTATTGTACGTACTTCTAATGTATATAAGAGACTATTGTCTTATGAAAAGAAATGAAAAGAAAATTGAAGTAAATTGTTCTCTTAAGTCTTTGGGACCTATTACATTGCTTCTTCAATCTCCTACAAATCATCGTTTACTTATATCTAAATCATCGTCGATCCTCGTGCGAACTCGTCTTCCTCGGATTTTTCCTTTTACCCGCCCATAATGTGAGTATTGATCAACACAGCTAAGTGGCGATCGATACTTGTGATGTTCTGTCGAGCGACAGTGATCAAGTGTCGGTCGATGCTGATGCAGAACTCGTCTTCCTCTGATTTTTTTTCTTTTACCTAACATGAATAAAACACTAAAAGTTAGTAATAGATAACTAACAAAACCAATTCTAAATTTTTTTTTTCGATGAACAGTGACTACTACAGTGCCGCTGCTACAGTAACTCTCGATTTTCTGCTACAGTGTCAAGCGATTTCTTTGCTACAGTGTCGATCGATTTCTTTGCAACAGTGTCTCTGCTACAGTGCGGTTGCTACAGTACCATCGTTACTGTTCATCCTTTTTTTTTGACCTGCAATAAATAGAAACGTTAATCAGTAACAATCTAAACTAAACTGAAAGAAATTACCTAATAGTGGGTTGTCTCTCACTCAGCGCTTTGTTATAGTCATTTAGCTTGACTTTGGAGATCTGATTTAGTCCGGATGAGGATGAGAACTCGCTCCAAAACAAGTCTCAGTTTCTACTTTCTTAAGCTTTATCGTTCTTGTGTGAAAGCCTCCTCCATAGACTCTTCTCCTTTGTCTATCATCTCAGCAATAAGGAGTGCTCGAACCTTTCAAATGACTTTGAGAAGCATCTGCTGCGCACTCTAGATTTCTTGAAACCATCTGAGAAGTGGGGAATCAATGATAACTGAGAATCACACATGATCCTTTTTCTCTTCTTCCAATTCCTCCTCCTCTTTCCCCCAGATTTGTCTGATCGCGTGGTGGTATCTCCATCCCTAAGATTTCCACACACACCGAACTCCTTCTGCTCTGATATGCGTCCAGTGTCGATCCATGTTGAGGTGATAATGTTGATCGATGCCGGCTTGTTGGTGTCGTTCGATGGTATCCGGTCGGTGTCGATCGATGCTGCTTCTGCTGGGTCCTTATCGATTTCATATCTAAATCGCAACCTTCTCTGAGAAGTTTCTATGTGCTGATGATCATCCAATATCCCACTGTAGGAATCTAGATGCACACTTCTATCTGGTGGAATAGGAGATTCAGCTTCAAATACAGCGCATGGAACCACAATCTTCACAAGATCGTGTATCCTTTTCACTCTTTTGTGAAACCCAGCAGCTTCTTCTGTCCAGATAGGTGGTCTCTAATGTTTAGGGACAGCAAGGTGTGAGGCTTTAGACATGTACATCCTCTCGTCAATCGGTTTTCATCTCAATAATGCAACATGGCGGAACGTCTAGCAATGGGAATCGATCGATATTAGGTGGGTGGTGTCAATCGATAAGTGGTCGATCGATGTCGATCGATGTCGGGTGGGTGTAGATCGATGATGTGGGGTGGTTATCGATCGATCTCATCAGTTTGGTGTCGACCGATGCTAGCCTTTGAAGTTTCCAAATCTCCTCTCGAAGTATGCTGATCATCATCAAGCTTCTTCTTCGAATTTTGATCCATATCTTCAAGTCATTCCTCCAGCTCTAAAGAGTCTTCCATAATGACTTCTCTGTCTACATCGTCGATGGATGATGAGGTTGTAACGTCGATCGACGTTGAGGTCGTGATGTCGATCAACGTTGAGGTTGTGATGTCGGTCGACGTTGAGGTCGTGTCGTCGGTCGACGTTGAGGTCCTGCCGTCGGTCGACGTTGACGTCGCGTCTTCAGTACCTGCTTCCTCTACTCTTCTCAGCTCTCCAGACACATGTTGTTCATCCCTTTTTGCCATAATGTTGTCGAGCAGCTGTATTGGAATCATATACTCCTCATCTAACGATGCCAAGAACCTGAAGAACCTGTCCCATTTATCATTCTTCTCCTTTTCTCGAGTTGCTGTAGCTTCATAGAGAACTTTGTTGAGGAAGGCGATCTTAATGTCCTCCCAGCAGGTTAAAGATCTTGGCTGCAACTGACTGAACCAGCTAAATGCATCTCCAAATAGAGAATAGGGGAAGATTTTGCAGATAATGTGGTCAACAGATACTTCATTCTGCTCGCTTACAGAGGCTAACTCCTAAAGTTCTTTGATAAGGTCTCTGGGATCTTCAAGAGGAAGACCTCGGAAAGTGTCCACACTTCCCCAATCATACCATTCGCGATTCAGATCAAATTTGTTTGTCTCAGCAACATCAATCACATCAGGGATTACAGCACCCTCTGCATTAATCAATTGTCCTGTGCTGTTGCGAGTGCGACCTTCTTCGTCTCTTAGCATCCCATTCTCGTCCACTGTAAGTATGAGAACTTCGATCTTCTCTGCCTCCAAACAAGTGGTGTCAGACGGCAGATGAACAGTGTTGGTCGACGGTGGATGAACAGTGTCGATCGATGTTGGGGTCAAAATCGGTCACGACGGAATCAATGTCTGAAAATCCGTAAAAATCGGCATGAACGTTTTTATGAAAAAAAAATCTTAGAAAAAGATCTATTTTTACGAAGAATCTTGCGAAGAAAACACATTCACGAAAAATCGGAGAAAGACGCGCTACGTAGCGACCGAGCTCTCACCAAAGCTCGGTCGCTACGTAGCGTGCTCGGTCGCTACGTAGCG
>NC_027754.1:12965117-12977328 GCF_000695525.1 Brassica oleracea var. oleracea
GGATCGAATTCACAGGGAGCTAGGGAACCAATTAGATTTAATAGTTATATGATTAAGCTAGGCTAATAGTTTATAAAGCAGTCAACAAGTTGAACAAGACAATTGTTCAGCTTGGCAAGGAGTTGTTTAATGGAAGGATGGTTGCTAAATCTAGGGTTTCTATTCAAGTAATCATGATTATAATGATATAGAGGCTAATTGTTGCTTGCAAGATATTATAGAACTCAAACAATAACAATAAGCTACCAGATCTCGCATGTCTAGATTATCTATCACTAGATCTAAGATCTCAACTCTCGCATGTTGATCTGTAGAAAGTGTCGATCGATTATTCTATAGGAATATCGATCGATACACCTTTCACAATATCGATCGATTAATCTATTGGATCATCGATCGATATCGCTTCTAGCAAGCTTTACGATCGGGGTGAATATGTGTTCACTAGGTTCCTAGATCAACTCTCGTCTTTCTCTAGGAATCCTAGCACAATTTGAATTATTCAGGAGATAAACCTTGCTCTCGCGTGCGCCTATTCATCCTAACATCATGGTTCTAGTTCGCGACTCTAGAACACAAGCAATAAGTTTTATTCAATTGATGGACTTCCTAACAACTTAGCAATTTATATTTGGGGCTAATCCCTCATCATATCTGAACCCTAAACCTAACAGGTGGATCTATTCAGACATGAAGTTTGTCACAGAAATCATAGATGAATATATAAGAAATTGCAATAGAATAGATAATAAAAACCAAAGGAGTTCCAGGAAGACTCTGAAGGAGTTCCTCCTTTCTTTCCTAACTAAGAACAATGAATTAAAGAAAGCTAGGCCGTCAACAATGGCTTAGAAAACACATAAATAGGGTTTTAGGTCGTCCAAGGGTAATCTGGTAATTTGTGGTTGCTTCTGGGCTTCAGTCGGTCATAAAATATGCTCAGCCCACATTCTGGCAGCACTGTCAACCGACACCAATGCTGCATTATTGATCGACAGTCCTTCATCTCCTCGACAGCTTCCTCTCGCTAGGCAGACTGACCACTCTTCAGTAAAACGGGCATAACTTCTGCTACATGTTGTTGATTGACCGCAAACGGTGGCATTGGAAAGATAAGTCAAAACTATATCTTGTGTCAAAATATGGGCTCAATCTAACGGTGGGAAGGTCTCTATCCATAGCTAGACATCTGACGCGTTTGTGCAGTCATGCACCTCAAAAGGCTCCAAAATCACCATATTTCTCCAGAACGTACTTCAACCTGTAAACACTCTAAATATACTCTATATAGTAGTAATTAGTTATTAAAAAAATTATAGACCATGACTAAAAGTAGGTAAAATCCATGGTCTATCAATCATTTTATTTATACATATACAATATTTTTTGTTTTTATTATATAATTTTTTTCGATGGACCGGATCAATTTTTATTAAAAGTTGTGGAACTAAAATATAATTAATATATCATGGATTGATCATATTAGACATTAAACAAATTATGACACAAAAACCTTATTTTTTTTCCACCGAACACATTCTTGAAAAAAATGAACAGTATTGTTTCCTTAGTTAAATTATTTTAACATTTATCATCCATATGGTTTTGAAAGGTTTCTGATCAACCATCGAGTTGATACATGTCATTTTAACGCTTTTAGTCGTATACTTAAGGAAAACTTACATTTTTTAATTTAAAGTCGTTTTAAAATAAACAAAATATAACATATAAGAAAAAAATCTAACATATAAGAAAAATATAACATATAAGGTTTCTTCATTTTTGTAATTTAAAGTCGTTTTAAAAATTTTAAAATACAACATATTAGGTTTCCTCATTTTTTGAAATTTAAAGTCATTTAAAAAAAATCAAAAAATAACATATAAGAAAAAAAATCTATTTTTTTATTATATGATTAATGTGATTGTTTAATTTTTTTTAATAATATAAAATTAAACAAAAATGAAGAAGGATGCAAAATTGTTATCAAATCTTTATTATTTATAGTCATTAATTGACATATATTATGGCTAATCATATTAGGTCATCCATGTATCACAAATCAATTTCAATTTTGTATCAATCCTTATATGAGAAGAACTTTCATTTCTCAAACCAACCATATGTTATCTACGAACCATAAGTGTATACACATACTTTAATGATAATATAATAAATAAATCAGAAGCATAACTTTATGTGAATTCTCAGTGTCAAATACATAATGAGCATCCCATAACTAAATCAGCAAAGCCTTATCTATAATACCCATATGTTCTACATGGCCATTGAACTCCTTGGGTGGTAAACCTTTAGTTAGCGGATCCGCTACCATCATGTCTGTCCTTATGTGCTCAAATGACACTCTATGTTTCTGAACTTCTTCTTTAACAGACAATTACTTCAACTCCATGTGCTTAGCACCTTTCGAGTACTTATCGTTCTTTGAAAAGAAGACAGCTGCAGAATTATCGCAGTAAATTCTCAACGGCTTGGCTATAGTGTCAAAAATTCGAAGCCCTGAGATGAAGTTCTGCAGCCATAGTGCATGAATTGTGGCCTCAAAGCATGCCACAAATTCAGCCTCCATAGCGGAAGTAGCAATGACATACTGCTTTCTACTTTTCCATGATATTGCTCCCCCAGTTTGTAGGAACAAGTAGCCAAACGTCAATTTTCTGCTATCAACGCATCCATCATAGTCTGAATCTGAATATCCAATGACTTCTAGCTGATCAGATCTCCTATATGTAAGTAAGCATGTGCTTTTGGTGCCTTGCAAGTACCTGAGAACCTTCTTTGCAACTTTCCAGTGGTCCATTCCGGGATTACTTTGATATCGACCCAACATTCCAACAGCAAAGTTGATATCGGGTCGAGTACATGTCTGAACATAATTCAAACTCCCAACCACCGATAAATAGGGAATTCTTTCCATTTCTTTACGCTCCAATTCATTTTTAGGACATTGCATTTTACTGAACTTGTCCCCCTTCTGAATTGGAGTTATTCCAGCAGAACATTTCTCCATTTTATATCTCTTTAAGATCTTATTGATATATCCTTCCTGAGACAAACTTAACAGTCCTTGTGATCTATCTCTAAATATTTCTATCCCGATCACATAAGATGTCTCACCCATATCTTTCATTTCAAAGTTGTTAGAGATATATTTTTTCACATCATGTAACATACCCATGTCATTTGTAGCAAGAAAAATATCATCAACATATAGGACTAATATAACAAACTTATTCCCAATGATTTTAATATAGATACATCGATCAACAATGATCTCTACAAAACCATATGACATGATGGTATCATTAAACTTTATAACGAAAACACCATTAACCGAAACATGTCAGTGACAACATATCATATTGATTAAATTAAATACGTATTTCCTTTGATAGATAATTCACGTTTATGCACACTAAATGAATTGCCATGTGCTAACGGTTATGCATATGCTATCAAAGATTTCATACACGTAAAAGCTTATTCCATTGTAAATCATTACGAGAATAGCATACTTGATCTTGTGATACCAAATCATTATATACGTTCTTTTCTCTTACGATGCCTTACTTTAAGGCCAAATTAATTACTATGATTTAAAACAAATCTCATGGACACTCTTTAAAATGGTTGATACCATATATGTTCATGAACAAAAAAGAGAATCTATTCTAGATTGAAATAATTAATTTATGCATGTGCCTTAACGATAACAACCGAATGTTGGTAAACTCAAAGTTGGCTTGAGAAACAAGCTATCCTAATCCTACCGAGTTATGGTTATCTAAAAGGATTATGATATACCTAAAAGTGTTATTACTAATAGGATTAGGAGTTATCTAGTCTTATATAAGGAGATGCATATGTTGTTGCATAACTTAATGAATTGTGTGAGTGATTGAGAGTTTAAGGTTTTGAGTGATTTTCCTTAAGGGATTAATAAGAGAGTTTATTAAACAAGTTCTTAGTTCGTGTGTGTGTTACTGAAATCGTGATAATAACTTGAAACCGAGATTATATATTTGGAATCAGAGTCGATATCACAATGAACGACGTCAAAGAAGAATCTGAGATGAACGTCAAAGAAGACGGACCTTCCTCGAATAGGTTTCCAGTGCTGAGGTCTATGAATTATACAGTCTGGGCCATGAAGATAAAAATTGCTCTCAAGGTCAACAAAGTGTGGGAAGCCATTGATCCATGCAACAAAATCGAAGAGAAAAACAACATGGCTATCGCCTTGATTTTTCAATCAATACCCGAAGAATTGACTCTACAGGTTGGAGATCTTGACACAGAGAAAGTAGTGTGGGATGCAATCAAGGCGAGACATGTTTGAGCTGAAAGAGTAAGAAATGCAAGATTACAGACGTTAATGGCAGAGTTTGATCGACTCAAGATGAAAGAAGGAGACACGATTGATACATTCGTTGGAAGACTGTACGAAATATCTTCAGAGTCAACCTCTCTAGGAGAAGTCATTGAAGAACCTAAAATCGTCAAGAAATTTTTGAAAAGTCTTCCAAGGAAGAAGTATATTCACATTGTTGCGTCTTTAGAGAAAGTTCTCGATCTAAACACTACAAGCTTCGAGGACATTGTGGGAAGGTTAAAAGCTTACGAGGAACGAATATGTGAAGAAGAAGAAGAAGAAGAAGAAGAAGAAGAAGAAGAAGAAGAAGAAGAAGAAGAAGAAGAAGAAGAAGAAGAAGAAGAAGAAGAAGAAGAAGAAGAAGAAGAAGAAGAAGAAGAAGAAGAAGAAGAAGAAGAAGAAGAAGAAGAAGAAGAAGAAGAAGAAGAAGAAGAAGAAGAAGAAGAAGAAGAAGAAGAAGAAGAAGAAGAAGAAGAAGAAGAAGAAGAAGAAGAAGAAGAAGAAGAAGAAGAAGAAGAAGAAGAAGAAGAAGAAGAAGAAGAAGAAGAAGAAGAAGAAGAAGAAGAAGAAGAAGAAGAGGAGCAACAAGACGATCAAGGAAAACTGATGTATGCCAACTCCGAAACTCAAAAAGATGGATACGGAAGTTACAGTGGTAACAGAGGAAGAGGACGAGGAGGTCGCTCTACCTGGATAAGAAGAGGTCGTAGTAGGTTTGAAAACTTCCAAGCTCAACGAGATGCGTATAAACAAGGGCTAGGACGAGATACTTCTCATATCACATGCTTTCAATGTGATAAAATAGGTCATTACGTGTCAGAATGTCCATATAGGTTGCTGAAACTTCAAGAAACAGTTGAGAAGAAGACTAAAGATACAGAAGAAGCCGATGAACTGATGATGCATGAAGTAGTCTATCTCAATGAGAAGAAAGTAAATCCAACCGTGTTTGATTCTGATCCCGATGCTAAGAATGTATGGTACCTTGACAATGGAGCTAGCAACCATATGAGCAGTACTCGAATGTTCTTGGTGAAACTCGATGAGTCAATAACGGGAAAGGTGAGGTTTGGAGATGATTCCCACATTAATATAAAGGGAAAGAGATCGATTCAGATTCTCTTTAAAGGAGGAGAGAAAAGGATCTTGAACAACGTCTACTATATACCCGGTTTGAAGAGTAATATAGTTAGCTTGGGTCAAGCAACAGAAGCCGGATGTGAAGTAAAAATGAAGGATGATCTACTGATATTGTATGACAGGTTCGGAAACTTGATGGTTAAGACGACCAGATCCAAGAATAGATTGTATAAAGTCACTTTGTCTGTCGAGAATCTCGAATGCTTGCAAATCACGGCAATGACCGAGTCATCTAAATGGCATGCCCGCCTTGGCCATATCAACACTGATACGATGAAGACAATGGTTAACAAGGAACTTGTGATTGGGGTACCAACTATGCACGTCGATAAAGAAACGTGTATGTCATGCCTTCTTGGGAAGCAAACGAGAAGGCCCTTCCCTCAAGCAA
The DNA here is from genome assembly GCF_000695525.1 of Brassica oleracea var. oleracea. Lineage (NCBI taxonomy): Eukaryota > Viridiplantae > Streptophyta > Magnoliopsida > Brassicales > Brassicaceae > Brassica > Brassica oleracea. The sequence continues at coordinate 12,971,042 of NC_027754.1, forward strand.
CTATCTACCGAGCAACTAATCCTCTTGAACTTGTCCACGACGATCTTTGTGGGCCTATCACACCGCCTACACCAGCAGGCAAGAGGTATATCTGTGTACTCATTGACGATCACACTCGTTACATGTGGACTGTGTTGTTAAAGGGGAAAAGTGAAGCGTTCGAAAAGTTTAACCGATTCAAGTTGTTAGCTGAGAAAGAAACAAGATCAAAACTTAAAACGTTTAGATCAGACAGAGGTGGCGAGTTCATGTCACATGAGTTCCAATTCTATTGCGAGAAAAACGGAGTCAATAGGCACTTGACAGCTCCATATTCTCCTCAATATAACAGAGTTGTCGAGCGATGGAATTGAACTCTCCTAGAGATGACTAGGAGTATTCTTAAACACATGAGTGTACCGAATATATTTTGGGGTGAAGCTATAAGGCATGCCACTTACCTAATCAATAGGACCGCAACACGATCGTTGGTTGGTAAGACACCGTACGAGGCTCTACGATGCAAGAAACCAAACCTTGCGCATCTGAAGATATTTGGGTGTGTCTGTTATGCCAAAACAGATACGATAGGAAGAGAAAGAAACTCGATGATAGGTCTAAACTCTTGGTCTACTTGGGAACGGAACCTGGCTCTAAAGCCTACCGACTACTTGATCCTGAAAAGAAAAGAATAGTAGTCAGCTGCGATGTTGTCATTGACGAAGACATAAGCTGGAACTGGAGCAACTCCCAGTCAATGGATTACAACGACATAAAAGGTTTTGAGGTTACATTAATAGGAGTTAGTGAAAGTCTCGAGATAGAAGGCACACAAACTCAGAATGAGACTGAAGCTATTGTTGAAGATGACTATGGAGGTGAGGAGAATGATGATGACGATGACGATAATGATGAAGAGGAGCAAAACCAACTCAGATGATCTTCGAGAGTTAGCACCAAACCCGCATACTTAGAGGATTATATACTTATCGCCGAAACAGAGTGTGAACGTCTTCTTATGATAATTAACGATGAGCCCTGGGATTGGTCTGAAGCTAAGGAGCTAGAAGTCTGGGTTGATGCATGTAAAGATGAGATCTTCTCAATAGAGAAGAACAATACTTGGGAACTCGTGGATCTTCCTGTAGGTGTAAAACCCATAGACTTGAAGTGGGTATTCAAGATTAAGAGGAACGCTGATGGTAGTATTAGCAAATACAAAGCGCGGTTGGTGGCAAAAGGTTATGTTCAACGTCATGGAGTTGATTATGATGAAGTCTTTGCGCCGATAGCTTGTATTGAGACGATATGTTTGGTCATTGCAATCGCAGCATCACAAAAGTGGGAGATACATATTTCTACACGGAGAGCTGAGAGAAGAAGTGTTCGTCACACAATCAGAAGGGTTCCAAGTCGCATGCAAAGAAAGAAAGGCTTACAAGCTAAAGAAGGCTCTTTATGGCTTAAAACAAACACATAGGTCTTGGAACACTAAGTTAAACAAAATAATTAGAGAGTTCAAGTTTCAGAGGTGCTCCAAGGAGCCTTCAATGTAATAGAAAAGACGAGAAAACTGGAACTCTCATCGTGGTAGTATATGTCGACGATCTGCTCGTCACAGGGACTTCGATAAAACAGATTCTTGAGTTTAAACGAGAGATGGCGACTAAGTTCGAGTTGAGTGATCTTGGCAAATTGACGTATTATCTAGGAATTGAAGTGCTTCAGTGTCAAGAAGGTATTGCGTTGAATCAAGAAAGGTACAATAATATCTATGCTGTAAAGCCTCTAAAACCAATGAAGTTAAAATCTCAATCGGATCCTAGTATAAGATGTCAGGAAATTATACTTTAGCAACGTAATCAATATCTATGGACAACAATAGGACCATAGATCTAGATTTTTGTTTTGGTAATTGTGATATACAATGTCAAAGGTTTTTGAGTTGGTCATGACAGCAAACAAATTATTATTATGGAACAGAGGCCCGAAAGCCCAACATGATAATTATTACAAACATCTTAAAAAGTCAAAACTACAAAGTGTGCCCTAGAATCCGGAACTTCATCTCTTTCCTCCCCCCAAATTGAGCCGCCGTGGCAATCTCATTCTCAGGCCGTCGCCAAATTCTCACGCTTAATCAACGAATCATGTGAAAAGAGCTTCAATTTCGCAAAAAAAAAAAATGGATACAAAATCGAAGATCTCGCAGTCCCGCAAGAACCACAACAAGTCAAGCAAGAAGCACGACGCCAACAAGAAACATCAACAACAAGAGGACGATGTCGGAATCACGAACTCGTGGATCTGCAAGAACGCGTCTTGCAGAGCCAACGTGCCGAAAGACGATTCCTTTTGCAAGAGATGCTCTTGTTGCGTGTGCCATTCTTTCGACGAGAACAAAGATCCAAGCCTCTGGTTGGTTTGCGAGTCCGAGAAACCAAACGACGTCGAGTTCTGTGGCTTGTCGTGCCATGTCGAGTGTGCGTTTCGTGAAGACAAGGTTGGGGTTACTAGTATTGGTAACCTGATGAAGCTTGATGGGTGTTTCTGTTGCTACTCTTGCGGCAAAGTCTCTGAGATTCTTGGGTAAGTTTTCTTCTTTTGATCAGGAGACATGGTTAGAGTTTCTGATGTGTGTTTTGTATGATGAAGATGTTGGAAGAAGCAGCTTGTGGCGGCAAAGGATGCGCGAAGGAGAGATGTTCTGTGTTACAGGATAGAGATGAGTTACAGGCTTCTCGATGGGACTTGTCGGTTTTCTGAGTTACATGAGGTTGTTAAAGCTGCTAAGTCTATGCTGGAAGATGAAGTCGGTCCTCTTGATGGGCCTTCTGCGAGAACTGACCGTGGCATTGTTAGTCGGCTTCCTGTTGCGAGCGACGTGCAAGAGCTCTGCACTTCTGCTATCAAAATGGCTGAGGATTGGTCAGCCAACATAGCTAGAGGTTTGAATTTAGAGACATCTTTTGGTTTAGATATGTTTTACTTAAAAGAGGGAATGGTGATGTAAGTTTTGTTTTGCAGATTCGATTCCTGCTGCGTGCAGGTTTCATTTTGAAGATGTTGCGTCTACACGCGTGACTCTTCGTCTGATTGAGCTCCCTAGTGCTGAAGAATGTGGAGTAACGGGTTATAGGTTATGGTGTTTCAAGAAAGGAGAGACGCCTGAGGATGACCAGTTTCTTGATTTGAGTAGAGCAGAGAGGAGGATATTATTAGCTGACCTTGACCCGTGCAAGGAGTACATGTTCCGTGTTGTATCTTACACAGAAGCTGGTTGTTTAGGTCATTCTAACGCTAGATGTGTTACAAAGAGCGTTGAGATATTGCGTGATAACTCTGTGGAGGGTAGGACGAAGAGGAGGATTAACGTATTAGGAAATGATCAGGCTTCAGATCGAGAGGAGAAAAGCAGCATTTCCTCGGGATTTCAAATCGGGCAACTTGGGAAGTATGTGGAATTGGCTGAAGCTCAGGAGGATGGCCTGCTTGACGCGTTTTACGATGTAGATACTGATAAAAGCAGTGAGCCAGAGGAAGAAGTGCCACCTCGACGACCACTTGGGTTTGACCTTAATGTAGTTTCAGTACCAGACTTGAATGAGGAGTTCACTCAACCTGATTCTTCTGGTGGTGAAGACAATGGAGTGCCATTAGATTCACTAGCTGAGGCTGATGTTGGTAACGGTAATGGTAATTATAATGATGATGATGATACTGTGTCTAACGGTACACAGAAGAACAACAATTGCTTGGTGAGATCAGATGGAAGCGGTGATGATCCCGAGTTTGATTTCCTCATGACCAGGAAGAGGAAAGCAGATTCAATCAGTCACGGATCAGAGAACAACGAGTGTGACAGTTCACCGATTGATGACACTATTGAGAAATGCATGAAGGTGGTTAGGTGGCTGGAGTGCGAAGGCCACATCGAGAAAACATTTAGGATCAGGTTCTTGACATGGTTCGGCTTGAACTCGACTGCTCAAGAGCAATCTGTTGTGAGCACGTTTGTGCAGACTCTAGAAGATGATCCAAGCAGCCTTGCTGAGCAGCTTCTTCATGTATTCTCTGATGTTGTCTCCAACAAAAGGCCAAACAATGGATCTTGAAGCAGTAGCAAGCTCTTTTACTAATCAATTCTTTGTTAGTATTAGTATTTATGAATAATATATTATTAGAACCAAAATAGTCCATGATTTCTCCCTAACATGGATTTCGGATATTATTCTATCTTTGGATTGGGTGTAGGATTTGACCTAAAAGACTCTTGAGGGCAAGCATTTTGCCTTTCTTCCTTGTTTATGTTCATATCTATTGAAACTAAGAGGTCTTGAACTATTTGCTTTGTTGTGTATCTCACTCACTATGAATAGTTTGTTATTATCTCCCTGCCAAGTTCAAATAGTCAGGTGTTTTTGTAAGACTAAGTGGAATTAAACAAATGCTACATGTTGGTTAAGTTATAAGGACAATGGTTGTACTATTGCCTGACAGTTGAGAAATGTTCAAAGTCAAATATCAAAAACCTGAACACATTAATCCTTAATCTCCTTGCTATAATGAAGAGTATCCACGGCATGTTGCATCAATGGGCCGTTTATTCATGTTCCACTTGGTGGATATTCTGATGAGAGTGCCATTTCTGTCTCGCATTCACTAGATAATCATTCTGAAGTCGTGGATCAGTTATTTTCCCAAGCTTTGATCATGGGACAATTAATATCGCCCGAAAACTATGCTTTTGCCTCTCTAATTTAGTACTGTATCTTTCAGACCAGTTAGAATGTAAGCAAGATCACAACAGATGTGAAAACATCTGACTTTGTTCCGGACCACATACCTACATTACACAACTGTCTTGAGATTGAAAAATCGTATGTAAATCAGAATTGTAGAACAAAAGCTAATGTTATATAATGTACCTGCTTTTTAAATACTTAGAGGTTCGTATTTAAATCGGCATATATCCGTAGTTTGATTCAAGATAAAATAGTCTGCATTGGGTTGCTGAAGAAAATCCAAGCATGGATTTTGTGCTTGGAAATAAATCACTACCTCATCAAGCATAATGCTACTCATTCTGAGTTCTCGAAATAGTGGTCTGTTCTTGATAAAGTGGATACAAAAGCTTTAGCTGCTCCAATGGGCTATCTTAACATGTATAATCACTACTTAATCCCTCAAAAAACATGTCCTATAGATTTCACATGTTCCAGCAACTCATAGTTTTTGTACCCAATCAAATACACTTTACACAATATATATAAGGTCTTTCTAAAAACAAGAGCAATCGTTACCATCTATGAACCAACCTATACTCTCTGACGTTCTTCATTGTTTTCCAAAGCTGAAGACTCTCAGATTTTGTTCTTCCACCTCAAACTTCTTATGAAAGTTATTATACGTAAACGAGAAAAGTGCATTTGATAAACTGATATGTACGAGAAACAAATATGAGAGGCTTGTAGGCCATGGAAATATGGAATGAGGTTGTTGTTTCAAAGACTTCAGAAAGTTTTCCATTGTTGATGGATATATATATATATATATATATATATATATTTGTTTTTAAGAATTGTAATACATCTTTTTTGTGCTATTAAAAAGTTAAAATCTGCAATTGTCAGCCCAAAAAAAAATTCAAGATCAAGAAACGAATATTATCTCTCACTCAAAGCTCCCAAAAAAATCCTTAAGGTCGCTAGAAAGACAATCCAACCCAGATCAACAACACTCTCGAAGGCTGAATGGAGAAGCTGGTCCTTCTGAAACATCCAAACAACCGCAAATGCACTTAATCCCAACTATCGCCAAACGGAGGATGGATTTTTAAGCTCCTACATTCCTAAGTCTTTAGTCATAGCAAGCTAGAACTGTTGTGGGTCACTCCCAGCCAGAGCGACCAGCCAGAGCGACCAGCTCAAGTCACTCGCGTTTTGACGGGTCGAGACACAAAGAAACGCGTCGGGAGTGACCTCCTGGAGCGACTATGCTAGGTCACTCCGCGTGTTTTGCTTGGACGATTTTTATGTTATTTCAGGGGCCTTTTGGTCATTTTTTTTGATGTTTTTACACTTTCTAAACCTAAGTTAAGTACTTTTGTAAGTCATTGGAGGCAGATAATCTCTTTTCGAGAGAGAAGAACTAGTAAAAACTTCTTTTGATTCAGATTTCATTGCTTTCATCTTGTGTTCTTGTTGATTTCTTATCTATTTCTCTACATGATTAATCTGAAATCCAATATGGGTTTAAGAGGAATCATGGAGATTAGTGAGTAATCACCTTTTGAATTCATGGGTTAG
>NC_027754.1:12977407-12978030 GCF_000695525.1 Brassica oleracea var. oleracea
ATTATTCAACCAAAGACATTTGATGTTCGAGATATGTTAGCAAATGAGCATTCATCTAGACATAGAGCTTGCTTAGAATTGTGTCTAGGCTTAAGGTTGATAGTTTGATTGATCATTTGTCATCCTTAGTTCGATACTTGATCACCCAAGGTCTAATCCCTATGCCCATGAGTTCTCTTTTCCCTTAGTCAAGAAAGTATCATTCTGTTATTGCTTTATAGTATTAGTAGTAGTTTAAAACTCATCTAAATCATTGGTTGCACTTAGATTAAGTGAGTACTTGCATTCTCGGTGCTTTGATATCCCTCAGAACTGGTTCGACAATCTTTTATACTACAACATTTGTCTTAGGAGCCTTGAAAACTCTTAATATCAAATTGGCGCCGTTGCCAAATTCTGAGTAGATTGAAACATTGAGATTTAGTCACTTGCTTGAGACTAAGTCATTTTAAATTTTGTTTTGTTACTGATTCTTCTTCTTCAGAGATTTAGAGAGAGAGTGTGCTAGAGCTAGAAGAGAAGAAGAGCAACAAGCCCACTTGTAGGAATTGGACGTTGATATGGCAGATCCACAATCAGGGGCAGAACACCAACCGCGGGCAGCTCGACCCATTGGTACTTAT
>NC_027754.1:12981575-12984987 GCF_000695525.1 Brassica oleracea var. oleracea
TAGTATTAGTAGTAGTTTAAAACTCATCTAAATCATTGGTTGCACTTAGATTAAGTGAGTACTTGCATTCTCGGTGCTTTGATATCCCTCAGAACTGGTTCGACAATCTTTTATACTACAACATTTGTCTTAAGAGCCTTGAAAACTCTTAATATCAGTCAGCAATCACATTCTCATCAAAAACACCAATCAATATTAAGGAAGCAACAAAAACTATGATTGATATCAATAGAGAAGGAGGAGTGAAAAAGTATTTAGTCTTACCCGATCAAATTAGAAGGAGAAAAAAGGACCTCTTCACTTCAGTGGTGGACATGATAAAGCAAAAAGATGCCAACTGGTCCACACGGTTCCTGTCCAAGGCAAGAAAGTTTTTGATAGCAGTTCATACATATATTCCTACTTATAAAATGTTGTGCTTCCAACTATCATTTAGCTTCTGCAAGCAAATTCAGTCAACATTAACAAGATTTTGGTGGAATGGACCAAATCACTAGAGGAAGATACATTGGATTTCCTGGAAGACCCTAACAAAGCCTAAATCGGATGGTGGTTTGGGACTACGAGACATACAACTCTTTAACCAAGCCATTTAGCTGCACTAGTAGCATGGCAAATCATACCTAATTAAGACTGCTTACTCTCTCGAGTAGGAAAATATTGTCATAGCAAAGGACTCCTAGAAGCTAATGTACATGTTGTTTGCTCCTATGGATGACGAAGCATCCTTCACGGTCCTGACCTGCTAAATTCCAACCTAGGAGAGTGATGAAGCGGAAGCAATGATAAACAGCTCAACCAAGGGATTATGGAACCACGCTTGGGACCTGCTAGCTCAACCAAGGGATTCTAGGGAAACCTTGTTTGGGACATGCTTTTTGATCGATGAATCTAATCAAATCAATACAAAGGATAAAGAATATTATTCTCCCAAAAGCCAAAGGTCTTTATTAATCAAATCAAAACTAAATACAATTTTAGGCTTGAATGCATATTTATAATAAATTCTTAAATCTAAGAAACCCATAATCTTAATTAAAACAAGAAAACCAGCCAAATATGAAAAATACAAACAAAAGGTAATTATCATATAAACTAATAAATAATCAAGATATTTGGAAGTATTCCAAATATCCAGCTGCATCAGAAAGACAATAAAAATAGTGAATCAACAAAAGTTTGGCAAAATTATTGGATATCTATTAGTGATGATATCAAACCTTTAGGACCCTGTCCAGAAGCGGTCATAGACCTGAGAGTGTATGACTGTCTCACCAATAACCTTGAATGGAACAAGAAAAAGATATGACCTTAGAATGGAGCAAGAAAAAGATACAGGAGATCCTACCTAATCTTTCTTCGCAGATACAATGCCTAAAACCAAGCATGAGAGGAGCAGAAGACATGACATCTACATATGGCAACCAATCCAATCATGTGTTACTCTAAAACTCCAGGTTACTTTACAGCGACTATGCAAAATCCAAGTATCAACTCCCAGCAGTCTGAGCAGGATTTCAACTGGATTTGAGATGTGTGGTCATGCTCCTTCTCCCCAAAGATGAAGGTGTTCCTTTGGTCCATCATACAAAAAGCATTACTTTTGGGTGATAACCTGCAAAGGTAGAGGTATACTATCATATTTGGGTTGCCACAAATTCTAGGAACCAGAATTTCATATGAATACCTTCTTTTGTTCTCCTTTTCCCTAAAGGTTTGGGACAAGGTACCACTCCTCATAGTAGTTCTGTTGAAGATGATTTCCAGTCGATGTTAGTCAAATTGCGGAGAACCATATGCCTTCCACCATCAGAAGTAACAAATATTATACTCATGTGGACCTGTTGGGTCATCTGGACGACCAAAAAAAAAACTGATTTTTGAAGATCAGATTTTCTCCCTGAAGAAGTGGCAATGAATGGTCTTGTGTTAGCAAAAGAATGGAATCAAGCTCAAAAGGAAATAGAAAAGACAACGACATCTTTACCTGATCGTTCAGACAGCTCCAACAATCAGTTCTCCAAACCAATATTTCATATCATCCCCCGATGACATGCATGACAGACGCTTCGTGGTAAAAGGTCTCAAAGAAGGCACGGCTAGCTTGGATTATCAAAGCTCAACGAGGCGAAGATGCTAGACAAGTATCAGAGACTCATGATTCCGTCAACTCCCCCACTGATGGCTGAGGCCTTAGCAATCAGATTGGGTATCACCATGGCAGCAACGCTCGCTCGAGATTTTCAGTCTCTCAAGTATGCTCCGACTCTTTAACGCTCATCACACCAATAAACAACAAAACATTTGACAAAGTGATCTATGGAATCGTCTCTGACATCCATCATATTTCCTCTATGTTCAACTTCATCTCTTTCTCGTATATCTCTACGTCGGAGAATTTGAAAGCTGATAAGTTAGCAAAATTATTCCTTGGGCTTCATTCTGATGTATTGGGCCTATTAGTGTGCTTGATTCTTTTTTTTTGTTTTAATACAGTACTAGTTGCACAAAAAAAGGTTGAAACTAATTTTCAAGTGTGAAAGAATCATGAAACTGCCTTGTAGGTTATACACTTGATAAAAAAAATTATGATGACTTATCTATAAATGGAAAAGTTGGGGAAAAATCTCAAAACCTACTTTGGCCAGTTGATGAAGAAAAAATTCACGTCTTTTGACTTCGAAAGATTACTAATGTTAAAAAAAACTGACTAAAGGATATATAAATTGAAGCCAAACCAATGTCATAGGAGATACCGAAATAGTACCAACTTATTTTGTGGTAGAATTCCAACCTAGATAGATTTATATTTTCCACTAAATTTTTTTGCTACCAATTTAACATTGCTTGGTTTTAGGTTAATAATGTTTATATGATATTGTTTATAAAAATAATTGGTTATTTGATAGGGTATAGGAGTCCAGCATATTTGGTGTGCATTAGCATCAATATGGTGACTTAGTATGGCATCTGATTTACTTACTATACAGATCACCACATTAACATCAAAGTCAACTTTTTAACACCACATCCACGCAACTTTGCAAATACCCGACCGACGAGATCCCAAGCATCGTAAACTACCACAGGCAGTAGGATACAATGACTCGAGAGCCGATGACCACTAGTCGCACCAGAGAGCCCCGAACGCGCCGACCGGCTAGATACTGATAATTTGTGAGATTATGAGAGCTTCTAAGTGTTTTAACCGTGATGAAGCACACGAACAAAGTAAAAAGGAGTGAAGTAACCGTAAGTATTTGAGAGAGAAGAGAAATTTGAGAATTTAAGAGAATGAGAGGATTTGTGAGATTGAGAGAATGAAAGAAATGTTTGTATTGAATTGTGTGTTTAATTGTGTAACATACATGGTGTATTTAAAGGAAACAAAAGCAATAAGCACTCAATGGTG